>NW_024606120.1:0-6761 GCF_018296145.1 Oncorhynchus tshawytscha | reverse complement strand
AACCTAGA
The DNA here is from genome assembly GCF_018296145.1 of Oncorhynchus tshawytscha. Lineage (NCBI taxonomy): Eukaryota > Metazoa > Chordata > Actinopteri > Salmoniformes > Salmonidae > Oncorhynchus > Oncorhynchus tshawytscha. Next base: position 6,753 of record NW_024606120.1, on the reverse strand, counting down.
ATCTTCTGATCCGTAGTCAGACACGTTATCCATTGCACCACTGGCCCTACGTCCAAACTGAAGTCAGGTCACAGCTAGACCAGTGTACACAGTCATAGCATCTGTCAACAACAAGGTTCCTTGGGTTTCTGTTTCAGATGCATATCTTAATTTGATCCTCCTGTTGTTGCATGAATTTTACTGCAGAGGAAGAAATGCAAACTTGAAGTGTATTCAATGTTTAAAAAGTCTTGTAAATTATGAATCTACAAAACATGTCAAATTTCCTGTTGCTGAGGGAATATTGTTGTGTTGTGTGAAACTGCTGCTAGTTAAAATGGAGCATCTGTTTTACACAAGTGCGTAACTAACGAAGATATTCTTTCCATACCGGGAGTTGAACCCGGGCCACCTGAGTGAAAACCAGGAATCCTAACCTCAATCTATAAATGTTGACATTCTGCCTGTCTGATTTAAAAGCTCCATCTTTTTTCTCAGACATGTTGGGGAATGTCCAGATGAAATCCGTCTAAAATGTGTTTGAAGTGAGAAAAGCCAGAAGCACTGAAAGGTATACAGTATCATTCCCAGCTTGATTTCAGTCAATTAAATAAAGTATTGAGCCAGCCAGGAGTCAAACCTAGAATCTTCTGATCCGTAGTCAGACACGTTATCCATTGCGCCACTGGCGCCAGGTTTAAGCTGAAGTCAGGTCACAGCTAGACCAGTGTACACAGTCATAGCATCTGTCAACAACAAGGTTCCTTGGTTTTCTGTTTCAGATGCATATCTTAATTTGATCCTCGAAATGCAAACTTGAAGTGTATTCAATGTTTAAAAGTCTTGTAAATTATGAATCTACAAAACATGTCACATTTCCTGTTGCTTGGGGAATAAATCAAATCAAATCAAATCAAATTTTATTTGTCACATACACATGGTTAGCAGATGTTAATGCGAGTGTAGCGAAATGCTTGTGCTTCTAGTTCCGACAATGCAGTAATAAAAAGCAAGTAATCTAACTAACAATTCCCCCAAAAAACTACTGTCTTATACACAGTGTAAGGGGATAAAGAATATGTACATAAGGATATATGAATGAGTGATGGTACAGAGCAGCATAGGCAAGATACAGTAGATGATATCGAGTACAGTATATACATATGAGATAAGTATGTAAACCAAGTGGCATAGTTAAAGTGGCTAGTGATACATGTATTACATAAGGATGCAGTCGATGATATAGAGTACAGTATCAACGTATGCATATGAGATGAACAATGTAGGGTAAGTAACATTATAAGGTAGCATTGTTTAAAGTGGCTAGTGATATATTTACATCATTTCCCATCAATTCCCATGATTAAAGTGGCTGGAGTAGAGTCAGTGTCATTGACAGTGTGTTGGCAGTAGCCACTCAATGTTAGTGGTGGCTGTTTAACAGTCTGATGGCCTTGAGATAGAAGCTGTTTTTCAGTCTCTCGGTCCCAGCTTTGATGCACCTGTACTGACCTCGCCTTCTGGATGACAGCGGGGTGAACAGGCAGTGGCTCGGGTGGTTGATGTCCTTGATGATCTTTATGGCCTTCCTGTAGCATCGGGTGGTGTAGGTGTCCTGGAGGGCAGGTAGTTTGCCCCGGTGATGCGTTGTGCAGACCTCACTACCCTCTGGAGAGCCTTACGGTTGAGGGCGGTGCAGTTGCCATACCAGGCGGTGATACAGCCCGCCAGGATGCTCTCGATTGTGCATCTGTAGAAGTTTGTGAGTGCTTTTGGTGACAAGCCGAATTTCTTCAGCCTCCTGAGGTTGAAGAGGCGCTGCTGCGCCTTCCTCACGATGCTGTCTGTGTGAGTGGACCAATTCAGTTTGTCTGTGATGTGTATGCCGAGGAACTTAAAACTTGCTACCCTCTCCACTACTGTTCCATCGATGTGGATAGGGGGTGTTCCCTCTGCTGTTTCCTGAAGTCCACAATCATCTCCTTAGTTTTGTTGACGTTGAGTGTGAGGTTGTTTTCCTGACACCACACTCCGAGGGCCCTCACCTCCTCCCTGTAGGCCGTCTCGTCGTTGTTGGTAATCAAGCCTACCACTGTTGTATCGTCCGCAAACTTGATGATTGAGTTGGAGGCGTGCATGGCCACGCAGTCGTGGGTGAACAGGGAGTACAGGAGAGGGCTCAGAACGCACCCTTGTGGGGCCCCAGTGTTGAGGATCAGCGGGGAGGAGATGTTGTTGCCTACCCTCACCACCTGGGGGCGGCCCGTCAGGAAGTCCAGTACCCAGTTGCACAGGGCGGGGTCGAGACCCAGGGTCTCGAGCTTGATGACGAGCTTGGAGGGTACTATGGTGTTGAATGCCGAGCTGTAGTCGATGAACAGCATTCTCACATAGGTATTCCTCTTGTCCAGATGGGTTAGGGCAGTGTGCAGTGTGGTTGAGATTGCATCGTCTGTGGACCTATTTGGGCGGTAAGCAAATTGGAGTGGGTCAAGGGTGTCAGGTAGGGTGGAGGTGATATGGTCCTTGACTAGTCTCTCAAAGCACTTCATGATGACGGATGTGAGTGCTACGGGGCGGTAGTCGTTTACGGGGCGGTAGTCGCTTTCTTGGGAACAGGAACAATGGTGGCCCTCTTGAAGCATGTGGGAACAGCAGACTGGTATAGGGATTGATTGAATATGTCCGTAAACACACCGGCCAGCTGGTCTGCGCATGCTCTGAGGGCGCGGCTGGGGATGCCGTCTGGGCCTGCAGCCTTGCGAGGGTTAACACGTTTAAATGTCTTACTCACTTCGGCTGCAGTGAAGGAGAGACCGCATGTTTCCGTTGCAGGCCGTGTCAGTGGCACTGTATTGTCCTCAAAGCGGGCAAAAAAGTTATTTAGTCTGCCTGGGAGCAAGACATCCTGGTCCGTGACTGGGCTGGGTTTCTTCCTGTAGTCCGTGATTGACTGTAGACCCTGCCACATACCTCTTGTGTCTGAGCCGTTGAATTGAGATTCTACTTTGTCTCTGTACTGGCGCTTAGCTTGTTTGATAGCCTTGCGGAGGGAATAGCTGCACTGTTTGTATTCAGTCATGTTACCAGACACCTTGCCCTGATTAAAAGCAGTGGTTCGTGCCTTCAGTTTCACACGAATGCTGCCATCAATCCAAGGTTTCTGGTTAGGGAATGTTTTAATCGTTGCTATGGGAACGACATCTTCAACGCACGTTCTAATGAACTCGCACACCGTATCAGCGTATTCGTCAATGTTGTTGTCTGACGCAATACGAAACATCTCCCAGTCCACGTGATGGAAGCAGTCTTGGAGTGTGGAGTCAGCTTGGTCAGACCAGCGTTGGACAGACCTCAGCGTGGGAGCTTCTTGTTTTAGTTTCTGTCTGTAGGCAGGGATCAACAAAATGGAGTCATGGTCAGCTTTTCCGAAAGGGGGCGGGGCAGGGCCTTATATGCGTCGCGGAAGTTAGAGTAACAATGATCCAGGGTCTTTCCACCCCTGGTTGCGCAATCGATATGCTGATAAAATTTAGGGAGTCTTGTTTTCAGATTAGCCTTGTTAAAATCCCCAGCTACAATGAATGCAGCCTCCGGATAAATCGTTTCCAGTTTGCAGAGAGTTAAATAAAGTTCGTTCAGAGCCATCGATGTGTCTGCTTGGGGGGATATATACGGCTGTGATTATAATCGAAGAGAATTCTCTTGGTAGATAATGCGGTCTACATTTGATTGTGAGGAATTCTAAATCAGGTGAACAGAAGGATTTGAGTTCCTGTATGTTTCTTTCATCACACCATGTCACGTTGGCCATAAGGCATACGCCCCCGCCCGTCTTCTTACCAGAAAGATGTTTGTTCCTGTCGGCGCGATGCGTGGAGAAACCCGCTGGCTGCACCGCTTCGGATTGCGTCTCTCCAGTTAGCCATGTTTCCGTGAAGCAGAGAACGTTACAGTCTCTGATGTCCCTCTGGAATGCTACCCTTGCTCGGATTTCATCAACCTTGTTGTCAAGAGACTGGACATTGGCAAGAAGAATGCTAGGGAGTGGTGCACGATGTGCCCGTCTCCGGAGTCTGACCAGAAGACCGCTTCGTTTCCCTCTTTTTCTGAGTCGTTTTTTTTTTTTTTTTGGTCGCTGCATGTGATCCACCCGGTTACACTGGTTGTAAGGCAGAACACAGGATCCGCATCGCGAAAAACATATTCTTGGTCGTACTGATGGTGAGTTGACGCTGATCTTATATTCAGTAGTTCTTCTCGGCTGTATGTAAAGAAACCTAAGATGACCTGGGGTACTAGTGTAAGAAATAACACGTAAAAAACAAAAAACTGCATAGTTTCCTAGGAACGCGAAGCGAGGCGGCCATCTCTGTCGGCGCCGGAAGAAGAATGAATGAATGAATTGTTGTGTTGTGTGATTCTGCTGCCATTTAAAATTTGGTATCTGTTCTTACACAAGTGCATCACAAATTACAAGATGTTCTTTCCCATACTGGGAGTTCAACCCGGGCGAAAACCAGGAATCCTAAACGCCAGACCCTATGGGAAGACAGTTACCTAAAAAAAAATCACAGACAAATCCATAAACATTGAAATGATGCTTGTTGTAATTACAAGCTCCATCTTTTTTCTCAGAGATGTTGGGGAAAAGTCCCATATCAAATCAATCTAAAATGTGTTTGACAAGGGTGGGTCAAGGGTGTCAGGTAGGGTGGAGGTGATATGGTCCTTGACTAGTCTCTCAAAGCACTTCATGATGACGGATGTGAGTGCTACGGGCGGTAGTCGTTAGCTCAGTTACCTTAGCTTTCTTGGGAACAGGAACAATGGTGGCCCTCTTGAAGCATGTGGGAACAGCAGACTGGTATAGGGATTGATTGAATATGTCCGTAAACACACCGGCCAGCTGGTCTGCGCATGCTCTGAGGGCGCGGCTGGGGATGCCGTCTGGGCCTGCAGCCTTGCGAGGGTTAACACGTTTAAATGTCTTACTCACTTCGGCTGCAGTGAAGGAGAGACCGCATGTTTCCGTTGCAGGCCGTGTCAGTGGCACTGTATTGTCCTCAAAGCGGGCAAAAGTTATTTAGTCTGCCTGGGAGCAAGACATCCTGGTCCGTGACTGGGCTGGGTTTCTTCCTGTAGTCCGTGATTGACTGTAGACCCTGCCACATACCTCTTGTGTCTGAGCCGTTGAATTGAGATTCTACTTTGTCTCTGTACTGGCGCTTAGCTTGTTTGATAGCCTTGCGGAGGGAATAGCTGCACTGTTTGTATTCAGTCATGTTACCAGACACCTTGCCCTGATTAAAAGCAGTGGTTCGTGCCTTCAGTTTCACACGAATGCTGCCATCAATCCAAGGTTTCTGGTTAGGGAATGTTTTAATCGTTGCTATGGGAACGACATCTTCAACGCACGTTCTAATGAACTCGCACACCGTATCAGCGTATTCGTCAATGTTGTTGTCTGACGCAATACAAAACATCTCCCAGTCCACGTGATGGAAGCAGTCTTGGAGTGTGGAGTCAGCTTGGTCAGACCAGCGTTGGACAGACCTCAGCGTGGGAGCTTCTTGTTTTAGTTTCTGTCTGTAGGCAGGGATCAACAAAATGGAGTCATGGTCAGCTTTTCCGAAAGGGGGCGGGGCAGGGCCTTATATGCGTCGGAAGTTAGAGTAACAATGATCCAGGGTCTTTCCACCCCTGGTTGCGCAATCGATATGCTGATAAAATTTAGGGAGTCTTGTTTTCAGATTAGCCTTGTTAAAATCCCCAGCTACAATGAATGCAGCCTCCGGATAAATCGTTTCCAGTTTGCAGAGAGTTAAATAAAGTTCGTTCAGAGCCATCGATGTGTCTGCTTGGGGGGATATATACGGCTGTGATTATAATCGAAGAGAATTCTCTTGGTAGATAATGCGGTCTACATTTGATTGTGAGGAATTCTAAATCAGGTGAACAGAAGGATTTGAGTTCCTGTATGTTTCTTTCATCACACCATGTCACGTTGGCCATAAGGCATACGCCCCCGCCCGTCTTCTTACCAGAAAGATGTTTGTTCCTGTCGGCGCGATGCGTGGAGAAACCCGCTGGCTGCACCGCTTTGGATTGCGTCTCTCCAGTTAGCCATGTTTCCGTGAAGCAGAGAACGTTACAGTCTCTGATGTCCCTCTGGAATGCTACCCTTGCTCGGATTTCATCAACCTTGTTGTCAAGAGACTGGACATTGGCAAGAAGAATGCTAGGGAGTGGTGCACGATGTGCCCGTCTCCGGAGTCTGACCAGAAGACCGCTTCGTTTCCCTCTTTTTCTGAGTCGTTTTTTTTTTTGGTCGCTGCATGTGATCCACTGGTTGTAAGGCAGAACACAGGATCCGCATCGCGAAAAACATATTCTTGGTCGTACTGATGGTGAGTTGACGCTGATCTTATATTCAGTAGTTCTTCTCGGCTGTATGTAAAGAAACCTAAGATGACCTGGGGTACTAGTGTAAGAAATAACATGTAAAAAAACAAAAAACTGCATAGTTTCCTAGGAACGCGAAGCGAGGCGGCCATCTCTGTCGGCGCCGGAAGAAGAATGAATGAATGAATTGTTGTGTTGTGTGATTCTGCTGCCATTTAAAATTTGGTATCTGTTCTTACACAAGTGCATCACAAATGACAAGATGTTCTTTCCCATGCTGGGAGTTCAACCCGGGCGAAAACCAGGAATCCTAAACGCCAGACCATTTGGGAAGACAGTTACTTAAAAAAACGTCACAGACAAATCCAT
>NW_024606119.1:0-6755 GCF_018296145.1 Oncorhynchus tshawytscha | reverse complement strand
GGACAAGAAGAGATAGTACCTCTCCATTTGACTGTTTTCTTCCGTTTCGTACCTAGTGAACACAGTCCAGGGACAGCAGTGTAAAAGCTGGTGATACTCACGTATACCAAGTGCACGACTCAACAGGCTCCTTGAGGTTGGCTCCTGTGAGGCCAGAGCAGGGCATGAAGTGAATGTCTTTCTTGGGGTTGAAGCCAACCTTCTTCAAAAATGGCACTAGTTTTTCCTTGCATTCTTCGTACCTGAGTTTTCAGGTTAAACAAAAAATCAATTGTGGGTTGAGCTGGAGTTCAGATACATGAGAATAAATGTTAAACTCTCGAGCAAATCTTGTAATGATGTCAATGTATGCATGATTTCCGTTAAGGTTCTACAAAGACCCTACATCAACAAAGGCTTTGACCATAACCACATCATCTTCTCTGTAATGGGTGTTTTCTTGTTGATGTAAACTGGAGCAAGCACCCGTGACTACCAGTTTCCTATAACCTGATGTAATTTCTGTGCTCTAAGTGGTAACTGCGCACCTCTCTAGGCTCCAGTTCACTGTGGGGTCGTCCATTTTGTTGACAAGGATGATCAGATGCTTCACCCCCGCCGTTTTGGCCAACATGGCGTGCTCCCGTGTCTGTCCACCCTTCTCAAAGCCTGTCTCAAACTCTCCCTTCCTGGCTGAGATCACCTAGGCAGGAGAAATACACATTGAAAATCATTCATTGGGGCAGTAGGGTAGCCTAGTGGTTAGAGAGTTGGACTAGTAACCGGAAGGTTGCAAGTTCAAATCCCCGAGCTGACAAAGTACAAAACTGTCGTTCTGCCCCTGAACAGGCAGTTAACCCCGTTCCTAGGCCGTCATTGAAAATAAGAATTTGTTGTTAACTGACTTGCCTAGTTAAATAAAAATAATTAAATTAAAGGAACCCTGCTGAACCCTCCCTGAACATTGCTGTGTAGATTTCAAAACACTGTATTTTACAATCAAGTAAACAAATATTTATCATTGTTCCTTCTTAATTTCAAATCGTTTTTTAAAATAATCTTTATATTTACCATTTCAAGAGATCTTTCTCTCAACTGGGTATTTTGGTATTTGCAGCCACAAGTTTTTTCACCCCCCCCACCACACACACACACACCTTGAAAAACATCAGCATGACACTATGGACTCACCAGCACAGCCAGGTCAGCCTGCGACGCTCCTCCGATCATATTGGGCACAAAGCTTTTGTGGCCTGGAGCATCCAGGATGGTAAAGTGCTTTTTCTCAGTTTCAAAGTACGCTCTGCCCACCTCCACAGTCTTCCCCTTGTCTCGCTCCTCCTGGTTAGTGTCCAGAGCCCAGGAGAGGTACCTGGCAGACAGAGGAAGGGAGAGGGTTAAACCCTTGTTATACTGACAGGCTTTAGTCATGCCATTTCATATACTTTTTGCAGTAGACCCTGGTAAAAAGCAGAGTGTAACTCACCAGGTTTCCCTGTTCTTCTCCTTGGCTTCTCTTTCATACTTCTCCAGAGTTCTCTTCTCTACCATGCCTGTTAAATACCTACCAGTGAGGAAGGGGATAACCAGAGGGGGAAGGAGCAAAGAGTGGAGGGGTGGTGAGAAATGCAACAGGTGTTAAAAGCCCCATTGGACTGAATGAATCATAACCACAACAGAAAGATACTCACATGATTTGTCCTCCGATGGTAGACTTGCCAGCATCTAGGGAGAGATGAGGGACAACAGGGAGTGGTGAGAGCAGATAAAAATGGCCTGTGCTGTCTAGCCTTGTAACAGGGCTGATTAAATGAAAAATAAATACAAAACATTGCCTGGTTTCCACTGTTTCCTATTAAGGCAATAGCATCGTTTCCCCTAGATTTGTTTCTTTGACAGACCCCCAATCAGCAATCCAGGTGTGACAGTGACAACTATACACCATGGATGTTATATAGGGCTGCCAATAAACATGTTTTATTGGATCAAATGAAACCCCAAGAAATAACAGAGCAACACCGAGATGACCCACACACCTAAGTGATAGTATGTGAAACCACTGCAATAGCCATGAAAAAGAGGAAGAAAGAAGCAGATGTGCCCCCACTCACCAACATGACCGATGAACACCACGTTCACATGTTCCTTCTTGGGCGCGTCTGGTGGGAGGGCGACCACCTTAGGTATGATTGGCACGTCTTCTTCCTCCTCTAGGACTTCCTCCTCCAGAATCTCCTCAACAACTATTGGTCCCCCGTCGCCACCAGGCCCTCCTCCTGGTTCTTCCTCATTGGGCTCCACCCCTTTCAGGTCCCATGTCTCCTCTGTGGTAATTTCAGAGTCGCCGTTCTCCACCGGGGCTGCCCAGGGACAAACCGAACAGAGCATTAGTGGGGTGGAATAAATAATAATGATATGAGTTTGAAAATAGATTCCTCTGGTTTCAGGTCTGATGTGAAAAAGCCTACCACCGTAGCTAAGAATTTGGTCAATTAAGTTTCTCTACAAATGTTTAAGTTTAGATAGATAAAATACATGTAATTAGTTTGCCATAACATTTCATATTCAAAGGGGAAAACCTAACTAGGGCTACACTACAGGCTGGCAATGATGTAGAGTACTCATACAGTACAGCATATTAATTAGCCATGAGGGTATTGTTCTACGAAGCTTGTTAATGGTTACTACAGCCAAACTTCTGGCGTCAGTTTTGACAAGATTTTACAGCTAAAACTAAAGAATGCCAAATCTACAGAACATTAGAGCCTAAGGTCAGAGTTCATTCCAATAACATTGATACAATTTTCCTTATTTGATTTCTAGAAAAAGCCGTTTAACATCTGAAATAGTGTAACCATTCAGCACCCTACAGGCTTTAAAGACCGTAGTAGTGATGACAGACCATGCTGACACTTAGAGCATGGCTCATCATTCCAATTATGAGACAGTGAAATCCGTAGTGTTTAATCCTGGTCCTGAAGACACAAAGGGTTGCACATTTAGTTAACTTAGTACTACACACCTGATTCCACTTAATCAAAAGTTAAATTAGTTGATTAGTGGAATCAGGTGTGTAATGCTAGGGGAAAAACTAAAATGTCTACCCCTTTGGGTCCCCAGGACCAGGAAACACTTGCAGTAGAATATGGGTTAGAGGTCAGTGAGTGTGCCATGGCAGCCTGGGCATGTTTGGCTGGACTTCAAGCCTTTCTTCCATCCTGCACATTTACATTAGGCTAAAAGTTGTGAATGATGTAAGACCTCAACAGTAAGGAATGCTGAAGTAATTTTGCCAGTCACAGGAAAAGTCAGACTAATTGAATGGAGTGGCTGGGGATCATTCTGGACCCCTCTTCCCAACAGCGAAAGGTCCCGAAGCTTCTCATGTGTCGGTTTCTCTACTTTACCCAGTCTCAGCTCTACTCAGACGAATGGTGCTCATTCAATAAAGTTAGATCAAAGCGATTTCGATGTCTGCTAGATCACATAATGATAGTCTTCTACATAATATAATAACTAGTATAATGTTACTAGTTACTCTTGTCCAAAACTGATAATAAGTGCTTTGATTTAAACAAAACACACAGGTAGGCTAAGCTACAGCTTCTTAACACCATCTGCTTGAAACTTCTCACTGGCTCGGTTACCATCCAAGTGGCCACAGGTTCACACTAACATTCTCAAATCTGTATAAAAACCAACATGCACATTTCCCCACCAGAGATGAGTTTCCATCAAATATTCCTGTTGCAGATATAAGGCTGTGCGTGATGACAGTGCACATAAAAATACCCTTTGGGGTACAAGTTAAATGGGTTTCCTTCACAACGCGAGTTATGGAATTGGCACGCATGCTCTAGCCAACAGCGCTATCTGCATGCTTTTGGCTAAAGAGCACATATAGCCTACCTGATATTATTATTTAGACAAAAAAGAGAGATCATTTTAAATTTGTCAAAACGGCATCCAAGTATCGATCATCATGTCACCAGAATAAGACCCTCAATATTTATAGGAAAGCTCATCACCTTGCACTTTCACCACCCTGTGAAGTTCAGAACTTATTTCATCTGTAGTCTAATAGGCCTAAACCGCATGCTTTCCCAACGAGTCGTAGTGGGAGGACCAAACATGTCAGAGACTGACTCCAACTTTATGATGGTTATTATATCAATATTTGTGCACAAGTGTTTCCACCGACATTTCATATAATTCAGTTAAACCAACAAAAGATCCCACATTGTCTAGCGTAGCTATTTTGTCGATATTTTGAAAGTTCCCCACATTTGTTACTCCCATTAGGCACATTTAACCGATGTACTTTACTCGCATAAAAAATGGATGGAAACCTGGTTACTGTTCATCATTTTAGACAACTGTAGGCTACTTACAAACTGTATAACTCAAGATCTAAATGAAAATCCCCATGAAACTGATTGAGATCAAATGGTTGGTACGCAGACGTTTCATCGGTAAAACTTTAATTATACCTCACTGAGGTTGAGTGCACACTTTGGGGTAAAGTGGAAAATGGAATAGGCAGAGGCCACAAATACAGTTTCCACCCCCGCCCCTAACTTCTCAAAACGAATGAGCCGAATCATGTTCTGCGCATGTTATTTCACACACACGTTCAAGTCTCTCTTTACTCAATTCAAGGGGCTTTATTGGCATGGGAAACCTGTTAACATTGCCAAAGCAAGTGAAGCAGATAATATACAATAGTGAAATAAACTATGCTTCACTGAACCCTCAACCAATTTGATTGACATGTAGCTCGTCTCTCTGCCTTAGTTCTGGAAAGCTGATTGAAACGAACATCCCTAAAATATATATGAAGGCTCTGTGTTGTAACATATTGCTGTAGCACAAGCAAGACGTAGTCTGCACTTTGCATTGGGGCAAAAAGATCAGAGTTTTGTGATGAAATCTTTCGATATATGCGGACATATTTACTGATAAAGAACTCTGCCTCCCAATAGCCAACGTTTGCAAATTAAAAATTGCTGTTGACAAGGGTTGTAACGGTTCACCAAACCCAGTTAGGTGGGTATTGCAGTTTTGGGGTCACGGTTCGGTAAAGTGGAAAATGAAATGCCAACAGTTACCAATTCCATATATGATCATGAGTCATAATACCTGATGAGAGAACAATCAGGAATACCAACACGTATTTTCTTAAATGAAAACACATGACTACCCATCAACAACACTAAAATAAAAGTGCAATGTGTGTGTAAAATCAATATGTAAACATGACCCAGACATTGTGTAGGCCTATGCTATAATGTTTTCTTACAAAGAAAAATATGTGCACGTGTAACTTGAGTGAAGCGTGTCTATAGCACAGTAGTTCTCATTTCCCACTCCGGGGTAAAGTGATGGGCTGTCACAGTGAAGTAGCTCTGTAGCCCTGGTGGTCCATCCATCTGTAGTAAGTGCAACACAGGGTGCATTGGTCAATTAATTGACAATTTCCTCTTTGGCTTGCTTACATAGAGCGGGGACTAACACCTGTTTGCTGAAACAGGTGCGAGAGGGCAAAGTTTATAATGTGGCTTGAGCACTTTCACGAGTTGATGAAACTCCCTTTTCTTCTCAACAACCGAGAATGGGCGCAAATATCTGCAGCTATAAAACATAGCTATCGCTCTTGTAATTTCCGTGGCAGAGTCAACTGCAAAGGGTTGCTTTAATGCAGATGGGAGACCGTTATTGTTTTGCATTTCCATCTTGCTCCAGTGGTAGGAATACTGGGGTGAAGACGGCTTAAATGTGTCATGTTTGAGGCGTTGGCAGGTGTATAGGCATTTTTGTTGATCAGTGGCGACATACTCTGTTCATTTCCGCTGTAATCTTCTGGGAAGCAAAAAGGTTTCCAAACAACGGAGAATCGTCCTGGTTTTTGAACACACTACTTGTACAGAACTAGTTCCTGGCTGCGCCTCACAAAAGAAAATATTTAAATGCGCCAAATTAGATTTGAGTTTTGATTAAGCTCTTGTTGTTAACGGAATAGCCCCCCCCAAAGTCCACTTTGACTTACTTGAGGCATACAACGCAGCGCAGGCCTAGCATTTTTATTTGAATATTTATGTATTCATTCAGGTTCACAGTGCAGAATGAACCAAGGTCCCTGTACCAAACGGCTCAGTACGAATGTTTGTACCGTTAAACCCATACTATTGACTGCCTGTCTGAGTCTTGCTTTGTTGATAGGCTGTGTACATACAACTTGCCTAAATAACAACCCCCCCATGAAAAAGAAATTGCCTGTTGCGTCGTGCTTATGTATGCTTTGATTACTGTTACAACAGACAAAGAACGTTTCTTCGAACAAGTGGCAGTGGAGTCACGGAGTGAGCAAGCCCTGAGCAGTAGCTCAAAGAACTCGGAGGGGAAAGCACGCAGCGGATCCTGCATAAAAATCTCTCTTTAGTCTAAAACTTCAGTTTCGCAGAAAACTAGGAACTGCAGCCACTCTAAATGGAATAAGGCACCAAGTTGCAACACCAGACATCAAGTTTGGTCTTTGTCTACAACAAAGCTATGTGCGCAGACAGAGCTAGCTAGCATCAATCTGTTTATTATGACACAGTACAGCACCCTCACAGAGTTCACTGGCACTACAGCACACCTTAATTGTACTTATAATAGAGGGGGTGGGTTCTTCTAAATATAATGTAATAAGACATTAGCTAGTCAACTGGCAGTCATCTACACATAATGAGACTAGAAAGGACAGCCAGCGGTCAAAAATAGCTAACAGAGAACAC
>NW_024606118.1:0-6748 GCF_018296145.1 Oncorhynchus tshawytscha | reverse complement strand
TAAATGTCAGGAATTGTGAAAAACTGAGTTTAAATGTATTTGGATAAGGTGTATTTAAAATTCTGACTTCAACTGCATATACCAGGCGGGGTTAGAGCAAGGCCCCAAAAAATTGTCAGACTCCAGTCATCCTAGTCATCGACTGTTCTCTCTGCTACCGCACGGCAATCAGTTCCGGTCCATAAGGCTTTTTAACAGCTTCTACCCCCAAGCCATAAGACTGCTGAACAATTAATCAAATGGCCACCCGGTCTATTTTTACATTGACCCCCCCCTTTGTTTTTACACTGCTGCTACTTGCTGTTTATTCTCTATTGCTAGTCACTTTACCCGTACCTACAAATTACCGTATTAACCTGTACCCCCGCACATTGACTCGGTTCCAGTACTCCCTGCATATAGACTCATTTTTGTTATTTTATTGTGTTAATATTTACTAAATAAACTAAAGGTTTCTTAAGACCATATTGTCAGTTAAGGGCTTATAAGTAATCATTTCACGGTTGTATTCGGCATATGTGACAAATAACATTTTATATGATTTAATAAACTTCTTAGGGCTGCAATCCAGTTAACGGGATGATATGACAACAGCCAGTGAAAGTGCAGGGCGCCAAATTCAAAACAACAGAATTCTCATAATTAAAATTCCTCAAACATACATGTATCTTATACCGTTTTAAATGTAATCTTGTTGTTTATCAAATCAAATCAAATCAAATCAAATCAAATTTTATTTGTCACATACACATGGTTAGCAGATGTTAATGCGAGTGTAGCGAAATGCTTGTGCTTCTAGTTCCGACAATGCAGTAATAACGAGCAAGTAATCTAACTAACAATTCCAAAAAAAAAACTACTGTCTTATACACAGTGTAGAGGGATAAAGAATATGTACATAAGGATATATGAATGAGTGATGGTACAGAGCAGCATAGGCAAGATACAGTAGATGATATCGAGTACAGTATATACATATGAGATAAGTATGTAAACCAAGTGGCATAGTTAAAGTGGCTAGTGATACATGTATTACATAAGGATGCAGTCGATGATATAGAGTACAGTATCAACGTATGCATATGAGATGAACAATGTAGGGTAAGTAACATTATATAAGGTAGCATTGTTTAAAGTGGCTAGTGATATATTTACATAATTTCCCATCAATTCCCATGATTAAAGTGGCTGGAGTAGAGTCAGTGTCATTGACAGTGTGTTGGCAGTAGCCACTCAATGTTAGTGGTGGCTGTTTAACAGTCTGATGGCCTTGAGATAGAAACACAGTGTCCGATTTCAAATAGGCTTTACAGCGAAAGCACCAAAAACGATTATGTTAGGTGACCACCGACTCACAGAAAAACCCAGCCATTTTTCCAGCTAAAGAGAGGAGTCACAAAAAGCACAAATAGAGATAAAATGAATCACTAACCTTTGATGATCTTCATCAGATGACATTCATAGGACAAAAACTTAAAAAAGTTATATTACAGGTCGAAGAAACTTGTCATACATACGCAGGTCGCTATCATGTGAATTGCAACTTCATCCATATCCCACTGTGAATTCAATAGGGGCTGGGTTGAAAATCGACCAACCTCAGATTTTTTACTTCCTGTTTGGATTTCTTCTCAAGTTTTTGCCTGCCATATGAGTTCTGTTATACTCACAGACATCATTCAAACAGTTTTAGAAACATCAAAGTGTTTTCTATCCAATACTACTAATAATATGCATATATTAGCAACTGGGACTGAGGAGCAGGCCATTTACTCTGGGTACCTCTGGGCACCTTTTCATCCAAGCTACTCAATACTGCTCAATACTGCCCCTGCAGCCATAAGAAGTTTTAATAAAGATAAACTTTCACATTGAACAGCTACAGTGCTATTCTTTGTTTATGCCCATTTAGCATCGTTCACGCATTATAAAGACTTAGACCCTGTCGTCGGGCGAAAGAGAGGAGGACCAAAATGCAGCGTGATGATTATCCATTTTAATAGAATACTTTAACAACGAACAAAAACAATAAACCGACAAAATGAACGAAGACGAAACACCCTGCCGCCCCAGTAGTAGTGAAGTAGTGTTCTTATAAAAAAACAAAGAAAAGATTTCAACAATAAAATAATTTATTATTATTATTATTAATATTATCATTATTATTTATTAACTTCAAGTGATAAAAGGTAGTTGTCAACAATTAGGAAAAACTTTAAACACAAATTAAATAAATACAATATCTAGACCTACAGTAAGCCACTTTGAGTAACTTTGGTTGAGGTCGTGTTATGATATGAACAAAGGAATCTAGCTTGAGGGCATTTTGTCTGTCCTGCCCTTTGGAGAAGAACATGTAATGTCCATGGCCTTTTCATTGCAAAAAGTTGCTGATCTTCTCAAAAAATATATATGTTTGCCGGGTTGTGTGGCTTTTACGTCACAGGGAGGAAGGACGGCAACGTTGCACAGCAGCTCAAACCTGATTCCATCTGGGTGGAAGCTCCTTGGCCACAACAACACCTGACAATTAAAGCTGTAAAGGAGAAAAGCAGACAAATAGACAAGATGATAAAAGCTTACAAAGACATTAATTGACATCCAAGTCCAAGCAATAAACTCAAAGTACAAAGACAGACCCTGAAGTGTTGCTTACCTCGATCATCTCCTACTGATGGCAGAGATGCTGAAAGAAAAAGTCCAGAAAAATAAATATGAATTCATATCCTGTAGCTTGTTATTGCCTGTTGACTGCTATTAAAATGACTAAATCTACACACTTGGTGGAACAGCGTTTTTTGCCGATATGAAACAAACAGTAACTGTCAAAAATATCAAATTCACAGTTCATGATACAAAACCACATTTTTATAAGAGGTTTTAAAAATAGGATTTGGTTGACAAAAAAAATCCAGGTCCCACACTAAGGCGTTGTTGACAGAATAGATTAATGTTCAATGCATGATTAATATACAGTTGAAGACGAAAGTTTACATACACCTTAGCCAAATACATTTAAACTCAGTTTTTCACAATTCCTGTCATTTAATCCTAGTAAAAATTCCCTGTCTTAGGTCAGTTAGGATCACCACTTTATTTTAAGAATTTGAAATGTCAGAATAATAGTAGAGAGAAAGATTTATTTCAGCTTTTATTTCTTTCATCACATTCCCAGTGGGTCAGAAGTTTATACACACTCAATTAGTATTTGGTAGCATTGCCTTTAAATTGTTGAACTTGGGTCAAACTTTTCGGGTAGCCTTCCACAAGCTTCCCACAGTAAATTGGGTGAATTGTGGCCCATTCCTCCTGACAGAGCTGGTGTAACTGAGTCAGGTTTGAAGGCCTCCTTGCTCGCACATGTTTTTTCAGTTCTACCCACAAATGTTCTATGTGATTGAGGTCAGGGCTTTGTGATGGCCACTCCAATGCCTTGACTTTGTTGTTCTTAAGCCATTTTGCCACAAATTTGGAAGTATGTTTGTGGTCATTATCCATTTGGAAGACCCATTTGCGACCAAGCTTGAACTTCCTGACTGATGTCTTGAGATGTTTCTTCAATAAATCTACGTAATTTTCCTGCCTCATGACGCCATCTATTTTGTGAAGTGCACCAATCCCTCCTGCAGTAAAGCACCACCACAACATGATGCTGCCACCCCCGTGCTTCATGGTTGGGATGGTGTTCTTCAGCTTGTAAGCCTCCCCCTTTTCCTCCAAACATAACGATGGTCATTATGGCCAAACAGTTCTATTTTTGTTACATCAGATCAGAGGACATTTCTCCACAAAGTATGATCTTTGTCCCCATGTGCATTTGCAAACCGTAGTCTGGCTTTTTTAATGGCGGTTTTGGAGCAGTGTCTTCTTCCTTGGTGAGCAGCCTTTCAGGTTATGTCGATATGCCTCATTTTACTGTGGAAAAAGATGCCTTTGTATCTGTTTCCTCCAGCATCTTTACAAGATCCTTTGCTGTTGTTCTGAGATTGATTTGCGCTTTTCTCAACAAAGTATGTTCATCTCTAGGAGACAGAATGCGTCTCCTTCCTGAGTGGTATGACGGCTCCGTGGTCCCATGGTGTTTATAGTTGCATACTATTGTTTGTACAGATGAACGTGGAACCCTCAGGTGTTTGTAAATTGCTCCCAAAGATGAACCAGACTTGTGGAGGTCTAAAAAAACAATCTGAGGTCTTGGCTGATTTCTTTTGATTTTCCCTTGATGTCAAGCAAAGAGACACTGAGTTTGAAGGTAGGCTTTGAAATACATCCACAGGTACACCTCCAATTGACTCAAATTATGTCAATTAGCCTATCAGAAGCTTCTAAAGCCATGACATAATTTCTGCAATTTTCCAAACTGTTTAAAGGCACTTAGTGTGTGTAAACGTCTAATCCACTGGAATTGTGATACAGTGAATTAGAAGTGAAATAATCTTTCTGTAAACAATTGTTGGAAAAATTACTTGTGTCATGCTCAGAGTAGATGTCCTAACCGACTTGCCAAACCTATAGTTTGTTAACAAGAAATTTGTGGAGTGGTTGAAAAATGAGTTTTAATGACTCCAACCTAGTGTATGTAAACATCTGACTTCAACTGTAATTCACCAATACATTTCCTGGTACTCCAAAAATGTCTTCTATCAGGTTGTAAATCACGTTAGTGGCCTCCAGCCACACTGTTTCAGTTTCAAAGGACATTTCACTACAATCAAACTAGCAATGATCAAGTCAGTCATAACCTGGCTAATAGGCTAGCGCATCTATTTACGTGGGTCTTTATTTAGCTAGCTAGCTGCTGGTAGGCATGCGATGTGATTGGAGGAGTGGGTGAATTACCCATTTTGTTTTTGGCGACAGCTAGATGCAGGTGTCATTTGGTTAGCTAGCAAAACATGCAGGTGTCATTTGGTTAGCTAGAAAAACACACAGGTGTCATTTGGTTAGCTAGCAACACATGCAGGTGTCATTTGGTTAGCTAGCAAAACATGCAGGTGTCATTTGGTTAGCTAGCAAAACATGCAGGTGTCATTTGGTTAGCTAGCAAAACATGCAGGTGTCATTTGGTTAGCTAGAAAAACATGCAGGTGTCATTTGGTTAGCTAGCAACACATACAGGTGTCATTTGGTTAGCTAGCAACACATACAGGTGTCATTTGGTTAGCTAGCAACACATACAGGTGTAATTTGGTTAGCTAGCAACACATACAGGTGTCATTTGGTTAGCTAGCAACACATACAGGTGTCATTTGGTTAGCTAGCTATGTTCAGGGTTCGCACAAATTGTGCTTGAGGTGCTTTAAAGTGCTTGAATTTGGCATTCAAATATTCAAGTACATGGATACCTTGAAAATCAGACATTTTCTCAAGTTGTTTCTTGAAAAGTACGTGATTTTAAATTGAGGTAACAAAAAAATGTTCAAATATGTTATTAATATGAAAAATATATTTGTCTTGCGAATTAATTTCCAGTTTTACTTCCTCACGTGTTTGGTTGCCATGTGAGCTCGTTAACCCACACTGCCACTCAGCCAGGCAGGTACAGAACTGACTGATGAGGCGCTGCCAAATGTCACATCAATAGCTAAAATGCCGGGCAAATGTAGATTCAACCCTGCGAAATGCGTGGAATCATGAATGATTCATGTATGCTTGTTAGGTTTGCCTGCTCCAATTGGCCTTGTTAGCAAAGCATTCATTCACCACTCTGTCCAACGGGAAACTCCACCCACGACATAGGAAACTCCACCCACGACATAGGAAACTCCACCCACGACATAGGAAACTCCACCCACGACATAGAAAACTCCACCCACGACATGAACCGAGAGGTGAAACAAACTACTCTAGTCCAGACCTACTGTGGCAAGTAGCAGAGAGACGCCTTTGACAGTGGGACTTATTTTAACATCCATCGACTCCTGTTGTGTCAACAGACATCCGCCAAACAACCCCCCCCCGACTCTCTGAGAATTATTAATTAATTAATGAATAGGTTAAAAAAATATGTTGATGTTGAGAAAGGCACGTAAACCCTAATTGCTCCTCTAAGAAGTCACTCAATTTTTTTTTTTTAAACAAAATGTCAAATATGTGTTGGAGGTGGAGAGTCATCAATCTCTACATGCATGTGTTTATCATTGAGTTATCAAGTTGGTGGGGTAGCTAATTAATTAAGGGTCCCCAAAGATAAGTTTATGTGTAGTGGGGCCCCTCTCTACCACACCTTTTCACATGTTGCAGCAAATCACTACTACTGGTAAATTGTCACTGATATTTCAGTCAGATGTCTAGCTAGCTATAACCAACTGGCCAGAAGGATAAAATGAAAAGCTAATGTTGAACGGAGCCTGACCTCAGCAGGAGCAGTTGACTGAAATTAATCTAGCTATAGTAAAAAGATACTATACGTTTTCATAAGAAAATACAATGTCTTTATAGAGAGTAGTGAGACAGACAGTGGCGGGTCGGGGTGCAATGAATGAGGCAAAGGAGATACACAGAGAGAGGAAGTAGGGAGAGATGTTCTACACAGAGAGAGGAAGTAGGGAGAGATGTTCTACACAGAGAGAGGAAGTAGGGAGAGAGGTTCTACACAGAGAGAGGAAGTAGGGAGAGATGTTCTACACAGAGAGAGGAAGTAGGGAGAGAGGTTCTACACAGAGAGAGGAAGTAGGGAGAGAGGTTCTACACAGAGAGAGGAAGTAGGGAGAGAGGTTCTACACAGAGAGGATCTACACAGAGAGAG
>NW_024606116.1:0-6743 GCF_018296145.1 Oncorhynchus tshawytscha | reverse complement strand
AAGGTCCGGTCTCCATTACTTCCATTACCTCCATTACCTCCATTACTTCCATTACGGACCATTACTTCCGGCGCCGACAGAGATGGCCGCCTCGCTTCGCGTTCCTAGGAAACTATGCAGTTTTTTGTTTTTTTACGTGTTATTTCTTACACTAGTACCCCAGGTCATCTTAGGTTTCATTACATACAGCCGAGAAGAACTACTGAATATAAGATCAGCGTCAACTCACCATCAGTACGACCAAGAATATGTTTTTCGCGATCACGGATCCTGTGTTCTGCCTTTACAAACAGGACAACGGAGGGGATCCCATGCAGCGACCCGAAAACGACTCAGAAAAAGAGGGAAACGGCGGTCTTCTGGTCAGACTCCGGAGACGGGCACATCGTGCACCACTCCCTAGCATTCTTCTCGCCAATGTCCAGTCTCTTGACAACAAGGTTGATGAAATCCGAGCAAGGGTAGCATTCCAGAGGGACATCAGAGACTGCAACGTTCTCTGCTTCACGGAAACATGGCTAACTGGAGAGACGCAATCCGGCGGTGCAGCCAGCGGGTTTCTCCACGCATCGCGCCGACAGAAACAAACATCTTTCTGGTAAGAAGAGGGGCGGGGGCGTATGCCTTATGACTAACGTGACATGGTGTGATGAAAGAAACATACAGGAACTCAAATCCTTCTGTTCACCTGATTTAGAATTCCTCACAATCAAATGTAGACCGCATTATCTACCAAGAGAATTCTCTTCGATTATAATCACAGCCGTATATATCCCCCCCAAGCAGACACATCAATGGCTCTGAACGAACTTTATTTAACTCTCTGCAAACTGGAAACGATTTATCCGGAGGCTGCATTCATTGTAGCTGGGGATTTTAACAAGGCTAATCTGAAAACAAGACTCCTAAATTTTATCAGCATATCGATTGCGCAACCAGGGGTGGAAAGACCTTGGATCATTGTTACTCTAACTTCCGCGACGCATATAAGGCCCTGCCCCGCCCCCCTTTCGGAAAAGCTGACCACGACTCCATTTTGTTGATCCCTGCCTACAGACAGAAACTAAAACAAGAAGCTCCCACGCTGAGGTCTGTTCAACGCTGGTCCGACCAAGCTGACTCCACACTCCAAGACTGCTTCCATCACGTGGACTGGGAGATGTTTCGTATTGCGTCAGATAACAACATTGACGAATACGCTGATTCGGTGTGCGAGTTCATTAGAACTTGCGTTGAAGATGTCGTTCCCATAGCAACGATTAAAACATTCCCTAACCAGAAACCTTGGATTGATGGCAGCATTCGTGTGAAACTGAAGGCACGAACCACTGCTTTTAATCAGGGCAACGAAAACATGCGGTCTCTCCTTCACTGCAGCCGAAGTGAGTAAGACATTTAAACGTGTTAACCCTCGCAAGGCTGCAGGCCCAGACGGCGTCCCCAGCCGCGCCCCTCAGAGCATGCGCAGACCAGCTGGCCGGTGTGTTTACGGACATATTCAATCAATCCCTATACCAGTCTGCTGTTCCCACATGCTTCAAGAGGGCCACCATTGTTCCTGTTCCCAAGAAAGCTAAGGTAACTGAGCTAAACGACTACCGCCCCCGCACTCACATCCGTCATCATGAAGTGCTTTGAGAGACTAGTCAAGGACCATATCACCTCCACCCTACCTGACACCCTAGACCCACTCCAATTTGCTTACCGCCCAAATAGGTCCACAGACGATGCAATCTCAACCACACTGCACACTGCCCTAACCCATCTGGACAAGAGGAATACCTATGTGAGAATGCTGTTCATCGACTACAGCTCGGCATTCAACACCATAGTACCCTCCAAGCTCGTCATCAAGCTCGAGACCCTGGGTCTCGACCCCGCCTGTGCAACTGGGTTCTGGACTTCCTGACGGGCCGCCCCAGGTGTTGAGGGTAGGCAACAACATCTCCTCCCCGCTGATCCTCAACACTGGGGCCCCACAAGGGTTCTGAGCCCTCTCCTGTACTCCCTGTTCACCTACGACTGCGTGGCCATGCACGCCTCCAACTCAATCATCAAGTTTGCGGACGACACAACAGTGGTAGGCTTGATTACCAACAACGACGAGACGGCCTACAGGGAGGAGTTGAGGGCCCTCGGAGTGTGGTGTCAGGAAAATAACCTCACACTCAACGTCAATAAAACTAAGGAGATGATTGTGGACTTCAGGAAACAGCAGAGGGAACACCCCCCCATCCACATCGATGGAACAGTAGTGGAGAGGGTAGCAAGTTTTAAGTTCCTCGGCATACACATCACAGACAAACTGAATTGGTCCACTCACACAGACAGCATCGTGAGGAAGGCGCAGCAGCGCCTCTTCAACCTCAGGAGGCTGAAGAAATTCGGCTTGTCACCAAAAGCACTCACAAACTTCTACAGATGCACAATCGAGAGCATCCTGGCGGGCTGTATCACCGCCTGGTATGGCAACTGCACCGCCCTCAACCGTAAGGCTCTCCAGAGGGTAGTGAGGTCTGCACAACGCATCACCGGGGGCAAACTACCTGCCCTCAAGGACACCTACACCACCCGATGCTACAGGAAGGCCATAAAGATCATCAAGGACATCAACCACCCGAGCCACTGCCTGTTCACCCCGCTGTCATCCAGAAGGCGAGGTCAGTACAGGTGCATCAAAGCTGGGACCGAGAGACTGAAAAACAGCTTCTATCTCAAGGCCATCAGACTGTTAAACAGCCACCACCAACATTGAGTGGCTACTGCCAACACACTGTCAATGACACTGACTCTACTCCAGCCACTTTAATAATGAGAATTGATGGGAAATGATGTAAATATATCACTAGCCACTTTAAACAATGCTACCTTATATAATGTTACTTACCCTACATTATTCATCTCATATGCATACGTAGATACTGTACTCTATATCATCGACTGCATCCTTATGTAATACATGTATCACTAGCCACTTTAACTATGCCACTTGGTTTACATACTCATCTCATATGTATATACTGTACTCGATATCATCTACCGTATCTTGCCTATGCTGCTCTGTACCATCACTCATTCATATATCCTTATGTACATATTCTTTATCCCCTTACACTGTGTATAAGACAGTAGTTTTTTGGGGGGAATTGTTAGTTAGATTACTTGTTCGTTATTACTGCATTGTCGGAACTAGAAGCACAAGCATTTCGCTACACTCGCATTAACATCTGCTAACCATGTGTATGTGACAAATAAAATTTGATTTGATTTGATTTGATTTGATTTGATTCTAAAATGGTATATGTTAGGAACCACCAAGACTCCTCCTAGAGCTGGCTGTCTGGCCAAACTGAGAAATCAGGGGAGAAGGGCCTTGGTCAGGGAAGTGACCCAGAACCCGAAGGTCACTCAGACAGAGTTCTAGAGTTCCTCTGTGGAGATGGGAGAGCCTTCCAGAAGGACAACCATCTCTGCAGCACCCCACCAGTCAGGCCTTTATGTTAGTGTGGCCAGACGGAAGCCACTCCTCAGTAAAAGGCACATGACAGCCCGCTTGAAGTTTTCCAGAAAGCTCCTAAGACTCTCAGACCATGAGAAACAAGATTCTCTGGTCTGATGAAACCGAGATTGAACTCTTTGGCCTGATTGCCAAACGTCACGTCTGGAGGAAACCTAGCACCATCCCTACGGTGAAGCATGGTGGTGGCACCATCATGCTGTGGGTATGTTTTTCAGTGGCAGAGACTGGGAGACCAGTCAGGATCGAGGCAAAAATGAATGGAGCAAATGACAGAGAGATCCTTCATGAAAACCTGCTCCAGAGCGCTCAGGACCTCAGACTGGGTGCGAAGGTTCACCTTCCAACAGGACAAGGACCCTAAGCACACAGCCAAGACAATACAGGAGTGGCTTCGGGACAAGTCTCTGAATGTCCTTGAGTGGCCCAGCCAGAGCCCAGACTTGAACCCGATCAAACATCTATGGAGTGACCTGAAAATAGCTGTGCAGCAAAGCTCCCCATCCAACCTGACAGAGCCTGAGAGGATCTGCCAAAGATACTTCAACAAAGTACTGAGTAAAGGGTCTCAATACTTATGTAAATGTGATATTACCATTTTTTTAATACATTTGCTTAAAAATCTAAAACACTGTTTTGCTTTGTTGGAAAATAATTCACACACAAAACAAAGACAGCGGGCGACAGCTGAGTGCATGCATTCTGGAGAGAGGCATGCCACATTATTTTCACATATGTTTTAGATGCTCTTCACTGACAGCCGCAACTCAATTAGCTAGAGATATTACCAAGCACGCTGCCCAAATTGCGGGATTCCCAAATAGGCATAGGTCTACACACTTAAAAAACATTTTTTAAATAAGCTAATGATCCTATGTGAATAAGTCATGCTCTTTGGTGAAGTATTTTGAATATTTTAAGTAATTATAAGTAATCATACAATTTTGGCAAAACATCAATTTCCTTTAGGGGAAGCCAGCATCCTAACAGCATCCATGTAGTATCTGATGCTGTCTGGACAGAAATAGAATGACATGCCATACCTTTTTGGTCCAGACAGCATCTACACATACTGAGACAGAGAGGCACTGTTTCACTTAATCTGACACTTTATCTGAGATTGATGGGTATTTCTGTTGGCGTGTGTCTTGGTCAAATAAATGATAGATATTTCAATGTTTTATTTGGACGGGCAACAAGGTACGGTAGGGCCCGCACATAACGCCAGTCCTGTTTACATTTCAAACCGCATTTAGGAGAAAACTATAAACAAAGTGATCATGTACGAGTATTTTCACAAACATCCTAAGATGGTACCACAGTATGATTTACCTGCACTAGGGGCAGACTGGTACCAGAAATTGTCCTGGGCAGTTCTTACACACCGGACCATTTTCTTCCATTATCAGCCAAATTATGCACAGAAATCTCAAAGATTTCCAGTAATTAATGGAATGTATAGCATTTGCATTCACAAAAATATAATGGAATGCATTTGTTTTAGTGTTTTAGACTTATTGTTGGTGTCCCACCCTTTATGGTATGCACATTTAAAAAATCATTCAATTAAACTGAGACTTAGCAACAAGGCATTGCCAGGAGGAGCAGGATAATAATAATAATTATTATTATTATCAGGTGGGTGCTTACAATTGTCCTATTTCACACATGTACAAGTGCAAATTAGAGAAGGGAAATGTGTACATCCCACTCCCCCAGAGAGTGCGGTCAGAGCTAGGGATCAGCCATTATTGTCATTGACCATGGAGCAATTAGGGTTAAGTGCCTTTCTCAAGGGCACATGGGACAATTTTTCACATAGTTGGCTTGGGAATCTGAACCAGGGTGTAAGGGTTGTCGTCTGGAGATAGAGAGGAGGACCAAGGTGCAGCGTGGTAAGTGTTCATATTTAAATGGTTTTAATGAACACTGAAAACAATACACGACAAACGAACAGTCCTGAACGGTGCAACAAAACACAGAACAGAAAATAAACACCCACAACCAAAATGGGGAATCAAATCAAATCAAATCAAATTTTATTTGTCACATACACATGGTTAGCAGATGTTAATGCGAGTGTAGCGAAATGCTTGTGCTTCTAGTTCCGACAATGCAGTAATAACGAGCAAGTAATCTAACTAACAATTCCAAAAAAAACTACTGTCATACACAGTGTAAGGGGATAAAGAATATGTACATAAGGATATATGAATGAGTGATGGTACAGAGCAGCATAGGCAAGATACAGTAGATGATATCGAGTACAGTATATACATATGAGATAAGTATGTAAACCAAGTGGCATAGTTAAAGTGGCTAGTGATACATGTATTACATAAGGATGCAGTCGATGATATAGAGTACAGTATCAACGTATGCATATGAGATGAACAATGTAGGGTAAGTAACATTATATAAGGTAGCATTGTTTAAAGTGGCTAGTGATATATTTACATAATTTCCCATGATTAAAGTGGCTGGAGTAGAGTCAGTGTCATTGACAGTGTGTTGGCAGTAGCCACTCAATGTTAGTGGTGGCTGTTTAACAGTCTGATGGCCTTGAGATAGAAGCTGTTTTTCAGTCTCTCGGTCCCAGCTTTGATGCACCTGTACTGACCTCGCCTTCTGGATGGCAGCGGGTGAACAGGCAGTGGCTCGGTGGTTGATGTCCTTGATGATCTTTATGGCCTTCCTGTAGCATCGGGTGGTGTAGGTGTCCTGGAGGGCAGGTAGTTTGCCCCCGGTGATGCGTTGTGCAGACCTCACTACCCTCTGGAGAGCCTTACGGTTGAGGGCGGTGCAGTTGCCATACCAGGCGGTGATACAGCCCGCCAGGATGCTCTCGATTGTGCATCTGTAGAAGTTTGTGAGTGCTTTTGGTGACAAGCCGAATTTCTTCAGCCTCCTGAGGTTGAAGAGGCGCTGCTGCGCCTTCCTCACGATGCTGTCTGTGTGAGTGGACCAATTCAGTTTGTCTGTGATGTGTATGCCGAGGAACTTAAAACTTGCTACCCTCTCCACTACTGTTCCATCGATGTGGATGGGGGTGTTCCCTCTGCTGTTTCCTGAAGTCCACAATCATCTCCTTAGTTTTGTTGACGTTGAGTGTGAGGTTATTTTCCTGACACCACACTCCGAGGGCCCTCACCTCCTCCCTGTAGGCCGTCTCGTCGTTGTTGGTAATCAAGCCTACCACTGTTGTGTCGTCCACAAACTTGATGAT
>NW_024606115.1:0-6738 GCF_018296145.1 Oncorhynchus tshawytscha | reverse complement strand
GTATTTCTGTTTTTTTGCTTTGTCATTATGGGGTATTCAAATCAAATCAAATCAAATTTTATTTGTCACATACACAGGGTTAGCAGATGTTAATGCGAGTGTAGCGAAATGCTTGTGCTTCTAGTTCCGACAATGCAGTAATAACCAACAAGTAATCTAACTAACAATTCCAAAACTACTGTCTTATACACAGTGTAAGGGGATAAAGAATATGTACATAAGGATATATGAATGAGTGATGGTACAGAGCAGCATAGGCAAGATACAGTAGCTGATATCGAGTACAGTATATACATATGAGATGAGAATGTAAACAAAGTGGCATAGTTAAAGTGGCTAGTGATACATGTATTACATAAGGATGCAGTCGATGATATAGAGTACAGTATATACGTATGCATATGAGATGAATAATGTAGGGTATGTAAACATTATATAAGGTAGCATTGTTTAAAGTGGCTAGTGATATATTTACATAATTTCCCATCAATTCCCATTATTAAAGTGGCTGGAGTTGAGTCAGTGTCAGTGTCAGTATGTTGGCAGCAGCCACTCAATGTTAGTGGTGGCTGTTTAACAGTCTGATGGCCTTGAGATAGAAGCTGTTTTTCAGTCTCTCGGTCCCAGCTTTGATGCACCTGTACTGACCTCGCCTTCTGGATGATAACGGGGTGAACAGGCAGTGGCTCGGGTGGTTGATGTCCTGATGATCTTTATGGCCTTCCTGTAACATCGGGTGGTGTAGGTGTCCTGGAGGGCAGGTAGTTTGCCCCGGTGATGCGTTGTGCAGACCTCACTACCCTCTGGAGAGCCTTACGGTTGTGGGCAGAGCAGTTGCCGTACCAGGCGGTGATACAGCCCGCCAGGATGCTCTCGATTGTGCATCTGTAGAAGTTTGTGTGCTTTTGGTGACAAGCTGAATTTCTTCAGCCTCCTGAGGTTGAAGAGGCGCTGCTGCGCCTTCTTCACGATGCTGTCTGTGTGAGTGGACCAATTCAGTTTGTCTGTGATGTGTATGCCGAGGAACTTAAAACTTGCTACCCTCTCCACTACTGTTCCATCGATGTGGATAGGGGGGTGTTCCTCTGCTGTTTCCTGAAGTCCACAATCATCTCCTTAGTTTTGTTGACGTTGAGTGTGAGGTTATTTTCCTGACACCACACTCCAAGGGCCCTCACCTCCTCCCTGTAGGTCGTCTCGTCGTTGTTGGTAATCAAGCCTACCACTGTTGTGTCGTCCGCAAACTTGATGATTGAGTTGGAGGCGTGCGTGGCCACGCAGTCGTGTGAACAGGGAGTACAGGAGAGGGCTCAGAACGCACCCTTGTGGGGCCCCAGTGTTGAGGATCAGCGGGGAGGAGATGTTGTTGCCTACCCTCACCACCTGGGGGCGGCCCGTCAGGAAGTCCAGTACCCAGTTGCACAGGGCGGGGTCGAGACCCAGGGTCTCGAGCTTGATGACGAGCTTGGAGGGTACTATTGTGTTGAATGCCGAGCTGTAGTCGATGAACAGCATTCTCACATAGGTATTCCTCTTGTCCAGATGGGTTAGGGCAGTGTGCAGTGTGGTTGAGATTGCATCGTCTGTGGACCTATTTGGGCGGTAAGCAAATTGGAGTGGGTCTAGGGTGTCAGGTAGGGTGGAGGTGATATGGTCCTTGACTAGTCTCTCAAAGCACTTCATGACGGATGTGAGTGCTACGGGCGGTAGTCGTTTAGCTCAGTTACCTTAGCTTTCTTGGGAACAGGAACAATGGTGGCCCTCTTGAAGCATGTGGGAACAGCAGACTGGTATAGGGATTGATTGAATATGTCCGTAAACACACCGGCCAGCTGGTCTGCGCATGCTCTGAGGGCGCGGCTGGGGATGCCGTCTGGGCCTGCAGCCTTGCGAGGGTTAACACGTTTAAATGTCTTACTCACCTCGGCTGCAGTGAAGGAGAGACCGCATGTTTTCATTGCAGGCCGTGTCAGTGGCACTGTATTGTCCTCAAAGCGGGCAAAAAGTTATTTAGTCTGCCTGGGAGCAAGACATCCTGGTCCGTGACTGGGCTGGATTTCTTCTTGTAGTCCGTGATTGACTGTAGACCCTGCCACATGCCTCTTGTGTCTGAGCCGTTGAATTGAGATTCTACTTTGTCTCTGTACTGACGTTTAGCTTGTTTAATAGCCTTGCGGAGGGAATAGCTGCACTGTTTGTATTCAGTCATGTCACCAGACACCTTGCCCTGATTAAAAGCAGTGGTTTGCGCTTTCAGTTTCACACGAATGCTGCCATCAATCCACGGTTTCTGGTTAGGGAATGTTTTAATCGTTGCTATGGGAATGACATCTTCAGCGCACGTTCTAATGAACTCGCACACCGAATCAGCGTATTCGTCAATGTTGTTGTCTGACGCAATACGAAACATCTCCCAGTCCACGTGATGGAAGCAGTCTTGGAGTGTGGAGTCAGCTTGGTCAGACCAGCGTTGGACAGACCTCAGCGTGGGAGCTTCTTGTTTTAGTTTCTGTCTGTAGGCAGGGATCAACAAAATGGAGTCGTGGTCAGCTTTTCCGAAGGGGGCGGGGCAGGGCCTTATATGCGTCGCGGAAGTTAGAGTAACAATGATCCAATGTCTTTCCACCCCTGGTTGCGCAATCGATATGCTGATAAAATTTAGGGAGTCTTGTTTTCAGATTAGCCTTGTTAAAATCCCCAGCTACAATGAATGCAGCCTCCGGATAAATCGTTTCCAGTTTGCAGAGAGTTAAATAAAGTTCGTTCAGAGCCATCGATGTGTCTGCTTGGGGGATATATACGGCTGTGATTATAATCGAAGAGAATTCTCTTGGTAGATAATGCGGTCTACATTTGATTGTGAGGAATTCTAAATCAGGTGAACAGAAGGATTTGAGTTCCTGTATGTTTCTTTCATCACACCATGTCACGTTAGTCATAAGGCATACGCCCCGCCCTCTTCTTACCAGAAAGATGTTTGTTTCTGTCGGCGCGATGCGTGGAGAAACCCGCTGGCTGCACCGCCTCGGATAGCGTCTCTCCAGTGAGCCATGTTTCCGTGAAGCATAGAACGTTACAGTCTCTGATGTCCCTCTGGAATGCTACCCTTGCTCGGATTTCATCAACCTTGTTGTCAAGAGACTGGACATTGGCAAGAAGAATGCTAGGGGAGTGGTGCACGATGTGCCCGTCTCCGGAGTCTGACCAGAAGACCGCCTCGTTTCCCTCTTTTTCGGAGTCGTTTTTCGGGTCGCTGCATGGAATCCACTCCGTTGTCCTGTTTGTAAGGCAGAACACAGGATCCGCGTCGCGAAAAACATATTCTTGGTCGTACTGATGGTGAGTTGACGCTGATCTTATATTCAGTAGTTCTTCTCAACTGTATGTAATGAAACCTAAGATGACCTGGGGTACTAATGTAAGAAATAACACGTAAAAAACAAAAAACTGCATAGTTTCCTAGGAACGCGAAGCGAGGCGGCCATCTCTGTCGGCGCCGGAAGTTGTACATTGTGTGTAGATTGCTGAGTGAAAACATGTACTTTATCCATTGTAGATTAAGGCTGTAATGTAACAAAATTGATGCATGTTGTGTTTATATTTATGTTCCGTGTAGTTAGTAAAAATGTCAAAAATATAATTCCACTTTGAAATTATGGAGTATTGTGTGTGGGCTAGTGACATAAAATCTCAATTGAATCAATTTTAAATTCAGGCTGTAACACAACAAAATGTGGAAAATGTCAAGGGGTGTGAATACTTTCTGAAAGCACTGAAACTGTCAAGGAAGACGCGTTGTTGCCTTTCTAACGAGGCAATCGAAGCAATAAGGAAAATGGAATGGTAATTTCAGTTTACTTCATGAAATGACCCCAACCAACCCCAGTCTCTCATGACAGGTTTAACTATTAAACTAAATGGAAGTGGTTCTGGATAAGAGTGTCATTAGACAGTATATATGACGTCAATGGAAGTTGTAAAAAAAATGATGACGGCTGTTCAAAGAAAACTTTTGCCCCCTCAATTTTGCCTTTCATGTCTCTCAAAAGTTGGCTGCATTGTTTGTCCCTTCCGAACCAAATAAACTGTTCACCTCAAGCAAATAAATGACAATATTTCTTGGCTAAGTTGCCTTACTCTTTATCTCTCCTTTTCATTTGAAGAGAATGCCACCTGCTGATTGAAGTATGATATCAAATAGTCCTTGACTGCCCATTTGAATTGATAAGGAACATTTCATGATCTCTTTTTCATGTTAGCCATATAACCCACTTTAGCAGACATTGTTGAACAAAGTACTCATTCTACTAGCAACAAGTGGCGGTAGTGCTGCAAGCATTGCATTTGCCTCTGACATTAAGGGTGATGCACGTGAATTATCTCTGGATGGAATGGCTAATGACATCTTCGAACGTAAACTTGCCCAACAGTTTTGATATCCGTTCATCATGATCCATTAAACCTCATAGGACAGCAAACAGCTTAATATTCATATAGAACGTCCTCATGAGCACATGTGGGCCACTCTGCAGAGCAGGCCCTCAGTGCCAGGGTCTTACCCTCTCCACATCAAGTACCATGAATCAGACATGAAGCCATTGCTCGCATGGTGAACTTACCTGGAAGGAGATGTGAAAGGAAAGGAACCCAGGAAAGGAACCCATATACACTCTGCTCTAGTGCATCCAGGAGAGATGTGTGTCTCTACTGGGCTGAGATCTCTGGGGGCTCCTACAACATCACCATCTCATTGCTAACAAGTTTGACCCAGAGATGGATGATGTAGTCATTTGATGTCTGGAGTCATACCTTCATTTCAATGCAACATATGGTTAAGATGGGAGTGTCTGCTTAGTTATACCAAAAACGTATTGTCATAAACCTGGGGCACATAGAATGCACTATCTTTACGACAGTTAATTCACTAGGCCTACGCAGTCTAAATAACATCAATGGAGGTTGTATAAAAAAAATCAAAATAGGGGTGTTCAAATAAATCAATAAAGACTCATTTAAAACTTCATTTCACCCTCAAATTTGCCTTTCATGTAAAGTTGGTTTCACTAATGAATAACACTTGCTATCTGAGCGTCATGTCTGTCATTACAAAAAAAAAAATATCAGTATGTGAAATTGTATAAATGAGAAAACATGTTCAAACAGCTGTCAATTCTCATTCCTCCACAACACACCTGTTTTTAAACATGCACCTCTACTGAGAACAGCGGAGTCCCTGCATAACCTTCCCGAAAACATTTAAAACCCGACTTCTTTGAAGAGTAGGCCTATCTTATATAACTTTCACCGCGCACCCGATGCCATACCACCACAGGGTGACTCACAACACTGTGGTTAGAATGGGCGTTATGAAGAGCCCTCATCCAATCATCTTTAAGAAGACAATAGATGGCTGTTCCCAAATATATTTAGATGAATACTAATATATGGTTCTGGTTGTTCCTAAATCCTGGTGAAATATCACTTGAGTTAGTTTTGGCTTGCTATGCTATGGCTCAAAATCCACCATCATTTCCACCTGTAACATAGACTATTGTTTGTCTTTCTCTATCAAAATGCTATGGTTGAGTTTTTGTATTTATTTGCTTCTGTTCATGGAAGGTTAAGTTCCAGAAAGTAGATGAAGAAGAAATTCATATTTCTAATTTATTTAAACGGTATTACAGTGTTACTAATTGGTCACCAGGAAACAAACCAGTTGCCTTAATCTTTCACTTATTTTTCATATCAGTAGACTGCCATCTTCTGACGTGCGCCGTAAATGCAATGGTCAAAGAGGTCTATAATGACCATTTGAATTGATGAGGAATATTTCATGACCTCTTTTCCGTTATATATTGTTTGTTTTTGAAAGCCATTTGTATTGTTACACAGTCACTAAACTCAGTGGTAATATTGTACCACCACCCTATTTTATTCCTATACAGGCCTGGCCAGTTTGATGTGCAGTTCTCCTTTCTCTCATGACAAATGTTTACATTTAACTCACATATAAATTGTGGAATCAAAGTACATAACTGACAGATGTTATACTAATTAACCCCCACCGCCACCCGCCAAAAAATAAGTATATGATGATGTAATCCTTACAAGCCATGTGTTTAAGTTTGTGTCTGCAGAGCCATTTACTTTATGTTCATATTCTTATCTTTCATTATTTCTTACTGTTGCATTGTCGAGAAGGAACCTGCAAGTAAGCATTTCGTTGGACAGTATATATGATGTGTATCCTGTACATACGATGAATAAAACTAAACTTGTGTGTTCCACTTCAAAATTCCCTCATTGCCGCTCTATGAGGAAAACAAATTGATTTCAAACTGGAATTTCTGTTTACTTCCTGATGTCTTCTGCTTTACACCAGCTGGCTGCTCTCGTGCTCCAAATGTTGCCAGACTTCTTATCTGAAGTGCTGACTGGCTTCTTCCTCTGTCGCTGCTGCTTCAGTTTAGGTCTCTTGGACTGGCTCAGTTCCTGATCGAGACTATACCTGCTTCAGGAAAGGTACCCGGACACCTGACTGGCTTTTTTGGCACAGGCCTCCACATGCTTCACAGCACTCTGTGACAGATCTGGATGCTGCAGGGCCTGCTGGGTCAGCTCAGGACACGACACAACCTTCTGAGTTAAGCCTAGACAACCAAACTTCCTCAGGATCATCTTGATCACAGAGGGTTTCTGGGGTCAGCATACAGGATTGAGTCCCAGAGGACTGTGGCC
>NW_024606114.1:0-6734 GCF_018296145.1 Oncorhynchus tshawytscha | reverse complement strand
TAAACGTAAAGGGGAATATCACTCAAAAACTATCTTTTGGTATTTGTTTCATTATGTTTTGCATGTCACTAGTAAGTAAAGCTGTCACTAGTAAGTACACACACACACACACACACACACACACACACACACACACACACACACACACACACACACACACACACACACACACACACACACACACACACACACACACAGTGAGGGTCTTTATGAAGTTATATAGAGCTTCTTTATGAAGCTATATATAGTTATATAGAGTTAAACACGGAAGACACATTTCTGTTGAATTCATTCAGTTGTACAACTGACCCTTAAAAAAAAAGGTGCAATCTAGAACCAAAAAGGGTTCTTCGACTGTCCCCATAGGAGAACCCTTTGAAGAACCCTTTTCTGGTTCCAGAAAGAACTATTTTGTGTTCCATGTAGAACCCTCTGTGGAAAGGAAACCAAAAGAGTTCTGCATTGAACCAAAAAGTAAAAACACTTTATGGGGACAGCCAATGAAGCCGTTTAGAAGCATTATTTCTAAGAGTGAAGGAATTCCCTTGAACTCCTCTGTATATTTCATCTCGTGGTTTTTTCAGTAACTCTCTCCCCCTCTCTCACCCCTCCCCACTTGATCTCTCTCTCTCTCCCTCTCTCCCCCTCTCTCACCCCTCCCCACTTGATCTCTCTCTCTCCCCCTCTCTCACCCCTTCCCACTTGATCTGTCTCTCTCTCCCTCTCTCACCCCTCCCTGCTTGATCTCTCTCTCCCCCTCTCTCACCCCTTCCCACTTGATCTGTCTCTCTCTCCCTCTCTCACCCCTCTCCACTATCTCTCTCTCACCCCCTCTCTCACCCTTCCACGCTTGATCTCTCTCTCTCCCTCTCCCCTCTGTCATATTATGGTAATATACTGTGTTGTAATGATGTGCAAATAGTTAAAGTACAAAAGGGAAAATAAATAAACGTGTATATAGGTTGTATTTACAATGGTGTTTGTTATTCACTGGTTGCATTTTCTTTTGGCAACAGGTCACAAATCTTGCTGCTGTCACGACTTCCACCGAAGTCGGTCCCTCTCCTTGTTCGGCGGTCGGCGTTGCCGGTCTTCTAGCCATCGTCGATCCACTTTCCATTTTCCATTTGTTTTGTCTTGTTTTCCTACACACCTGGTTCTCATTCCCCTCATTAAGTGTTGTGCATTTAACCCTCTGTTCCCCCCATGTCTTTGTGTGGTCTTGTTTGTTGTAAGTGCTTGTGCACATGTTGACTGGTGCGCGTCGGGTTTTGTACCCATGTTGGTTATTTCTTGATGCCGTTGGTTTTGAAATGAAACTGCTCCGAGGGTAAAATGTGTCTCTAATATGGCCGTACATTGGGCAGGAGGTTAGGAAGTGCAGCTCAGTTTCCACCTCATTTTGTGGGCAATGTGCACATATCCTGTCCTCTCTTGAGAGCCAGGTCTGCTTTCGGCGGAATTTCTCAATAGCAAGGCTGTGCTCACGAAGTCAAGGCGAAGAAGTAGAGAAATCTGTCCTCGTATCAGACCTGGGTTCAAATAATGTTTAAAACATTTCAGATCCTTTCATTTCTAGCCTGTCTGAAGTGCTGTATGGGCAGGGTTTGTACTGTAGACACTATTCTATTGGTTCAATTACGCAAGGCAAACTCAATCAAGCCCAGATTAACTGTTTGCAATATATATCGAGTAGTATTTGAACCCAGCTCTGACTCATTCAGGGACTCTCCAAATAGCCAACTAGCGTCAGTCCTGTTACTGTGTTTCTTCCTGGAAACAGTGATATTCTGACAGTAATAAATAACAGAACATATCCTGAACATAGTACTACATCCATAACATCCATAACACAACTACCTGAACATAGAACTACATCCATAACATAACTACCTGAACGTGCCTTACATACAGTATAGAGACACATACAATAACATATACTAACTTATAGCATAGCATAACATAGTAGCTAACGTATATTATGATGTTATCTTATCTTTAACATATATAATAAAACTACATACCAAAGCCTAGTATAACATAACACGAGCTGACGTCTGAGAACTGCCAAACTGTCTATACAGAATAAAACTGTCTATAAACACTAAACCTGTCTATAAACACTAAACCTGTCTATACACTAAACATGTCTATACACACTAAAACTGTCTATAAACACTAAACCTGTCTATACACTAAACCTGTCTATACACACTAAACCTCTCTATAAACACTAAACCTGTCTATACACTAAACCTGTCTATACACACTAAACCTCTCTATAAACACTAAACCTGTCTATACACACTAAACCTGTCTATACACACTAAACCTGTCTATACACACTAAAACTGTCTATAAACACTAAACCTGTCTATACACACTAAACCTGTCTATACACACTAAACCTGTCTATACACTAAACCTGTCTATACACACTAAACCTGTCTATACACACTAAACCTGTCTATAAACACTAAACCTGTCTATACACACTAAACCTGTCTATACACACTAAACCTGTCTATACACTAAACCTGTCTATACACACTAAACCTGTCTATACACACTAAACCTCTCTATAAACACTAAACCTGTCTATACACACTAAACCTGTCTATACAGTGTATTCGGAAAGTATTCAGACCTCTTGACATTTTATATATTTTGTTACATTACAGCCTTATTCTACAGTCGATTAAAAAAAATTCTCTCATAAAAAAATAAACAGGTTTCTAGAATGTATAGAACAACAAAAAAATACATATCACATGATCATAAGTATTCAGACCCTTTACTCAGTAATGTGTTCAAGCACCTTTGGTAGTGATTACAGCCTTGAGTTTTCTTGGATATGACACTACAAGCTTGGCACACCTGTATTTGGGGAGTTTCTTCCATTCTTCTCTGCAGATCCTCTCGAGCTCTGTTAGGTTGGATGGGAAGCATTGCTGCACTCCTGTTTTCAGTTCTCTCCAGAGATGTTCGATCGAGTTCAAGTCCAGGCTCTGGCTGGGCCACTCAAGGACATTCAGAGGCTTGTTCCGAAGCCACTCCTGCATTGTCTTGGCTGTGTGCTTAGTGTTGTTGTCCTGTTGGAAGGTGAACCTTTGCCCCAGTCTGAGATTCTATGCACTCTGGAGCAGGTTTTCATCAAGGATCTATCTGTACTTTGCTCCATTCATCTTTTTCTTGATCCGGACTAGTCTCCCAGTCCCTGCCACTGAACAACATCCCCACAGCATGATGCTGCCACCACCATGCTTCACCTTAGGGATGGTGCCAGGTTTCCTCCAGACGTGATGCTTGGCAGGTGCACCTTCAGGCCAAATAATTCAATCTTGGTTTCACCAGACCAGAAAATCTTGTTCCTCAATGTATGAGAGTCTGAAGGTGCATTTTGGAAAATTCCAATGGGCTGTCATGTGCCTTTTGCTCAGGAGTGACATCCATCTGGCCACACTACCATGATGTCCCGATTGGTGGAGCGCTGCAGAGATATTTGTCCTTCTGGAAGGTTCTCCCATCTCCACAGAGGAACTCTGGAGCTCTGTCAGAGTGACCATCGGGTTCACCTCCCTTACCAAGGCCCTTTTTCCCCGATTGCTCAGTTTGGCAGGGCGGCCAGCTCTAGGAAGAGTCTTGGTGATTCCAAACTTCTTCCATTTAAGAATGATGGAGGCCACTGTGTTCTTGAGGACCTTCAATGCTCCAGACATGTTTTGGTACCCTTCCCCAGATCTGTGCCTTGACACAATCCTGTCTCAGAGCTCTACGGACAAATCCTTCCACCTCATTGCTTGGTTTTTGCTCAGCTGTGGGACCTTATGTAGACAGGTGTGTGTCTTTCAAATCATGTCCAATCAAATGAATTTACCACAGGTGGACTCCAATCAAGTTGTAGAAACACCTCAAGGATGATCAATGGAAACAGGATGCACCTGAGCTCAATTTCGAATTTCATAGCAAAGGGTCTGAATACTTATTTAAATAAGGTTTTTCTGTGTTTCACTTTGAACACATTTGCAAAAAAAAAAAAAAAAAAAAAAAAAAACATTTAGCCTTGTCGTTATGGGGTATTGTGTGTAGATTGACAAATTATTCATTCCATTTTATAGTTATGCTGTAACAAAACAAATGATGGAAAAAGTCAAGCGGTCTGAATACTTTCCGAATGCACTCACAGTATACACGCTAAAATACACACTACACAATATACACACTACAGTATAAACACTGTCTAAACACACTAAACCTGTCTACACACACTAAAACTGTCAAGAAACTACACTGAACAAAAATATAAATGCAACATGTAATGTGTTGGTCCCAAGTTTCATGAAATTAAATAAAATATCAGATACCAGATATCAGGTATATCAATACCTTTTTTTCAAAAATTTGTTTACATCCCTGTTAGTGAGCGTTTCTCCTTTGCCCCGATAATCTGTCTACCTAACAGTTGTCGCATGTTAAGAAGCTGATTAAACAGCATGATCATTACACAGGTGCACCTTGTGCAGGTGACAATAAAAGGCCACTCTAAAATGTCTACTTTTGTCACGCAACACATTGCCACAGATTTCTCAAGTTTTGAGGGAGTGCGTAATTGGCATGCTGACTTGAGGAATGTCCACCAGAGCTGTTGCCAGAGAATTGAATCTTCATTTCTCTACTATAAGCCTCCAACATAGTTTTATAGAATTTGGCAGTACGCCCAACAAGCCTAACAACCACAGACTACATGTATGATGTCATGTTAGGGAGTGGTTTGCTGATGTCAACATTGTGAACACAGTGCCCCATGGTGGCGGTGGGGTTATGTTATGGGCAGTCATAAGCTCAACAAAACTAAGGAGATGATTGTGGACTTCAGGAAACAGCAGAGGGAACACACCCCTATCCACATCGATGGAACAGTAGTGGAGAGGGTAGTAAGTTTTAAGTTCCTCGGCATACACATCACAGACAAACTGAATTGTCCACTCACACAGACAGCATCGTGAAGAAGGCGCAGCAGCGCCTCTTCAAACTCAGGAGGCTGAAGATATTCGGCTTGTCACCAAAAGCACTCACAAACTTCTACAGATGCACAATCGAGAGCATCCTGGCGGGCTGTATCACCGCCTGGTACGGCAACTGCTCCGCCCACAACCGTAAGGCTCTCCAGAGGGTAGTGAGGTCTGCACAACGCATCACCGGGGGCAAACTACCTGCCCTCCAGGACACCTACACCACCCGATGTTACAGGAAGGCCATAAAGATCATCAAGGACAACAACCACCCGAGCCACTGCCTGTTCACCCCGCTATCATCCAGAAGGCGAGGTCAGTACAGGTGCATCAAAGCTGGGACCGAGAGACTGAAAAACAGCTTCTATCTCAAGGCCATCAGACTGTTAAACAGCCACCACTAACATTGAGTGGCTGCTGCCAACACACTGCTGCCGACTCAACTCCAGCCACTTTAATAATGGGAATTGATGGGAAATTATGTAAAATATATCACTAGCCACTTTAAACAATGCTACCTAATATAATGTTTACATACCCTACATTA
Source organism: Oncorhynchus tshawytscha (assembly GCF_018296145.1). Lineage (NCBI taxonomy): Eukaryota > Metazoa > Chordata > Actinopteri > Salmoniformes > Salmonidae > Oncorhynchus > Oncorhynchus tshawytscha. Next base: position 1,175 of record NW_024606114.1, on the reverse strand, counting down.
TTCATCTCATATGTATACGTATATACTGTACTCTATATCATCTACTGCATCCTTATGTAATACATGTATCACTAGCCACTTTAACTATGCCACTTTGTTTACATACTCATCTCATATGTATATACTGTACTCGATACCATCTACTGTATCTTGCCTAAGCTGCTCTGTACCATCACTCATTCATATATCTTTATGTACATATTCTTTATCACCTTACACTGTGTATAAGACAGTAGATTTGGAATTGTTAGTTAGATTACTTGTTCGTTATTACTGCATTGTCGAAACTAGAAGCACAAGCATTTCGCTACACTCGCATTAACACCTGCTAACCATGTGTATGTGACAAATAAAATGTGATTTGATTTGATTTGATCACCTCCTGTTTCAGAATGATGATGCACTGCCCCATGTTGCAAGGAACTATACTGAAAATGTCCCTGTTGTTCCATGGCCTGCATACTCACCAGGCATGTCACTAACTGAACATGTTTGGGATGCTCTGTTTGTTCAGAATATAATTGTAGATAGTCTTGTAGTTTATACATGTCTTAAATAGGGTTGTAACATTCACTCTATATCCATGGTTGGTAAATGGTTGGTTCATGGTTGGAATATTCTGTAGCCATTCAACTATAACTGACAACGATTTATGAAATACCACCTTTCTATGTATTTGTACACACACACACACACACACACACACACACACACACACACACACACACACACACACACACACACACACACACACACACACACACACACACACACACCCAAACACAAGATAGTCAAGTTCCAAAGATATACAAGGTTATACTCACCCAGAACAAGTAGAAGAGTTCTGGACCCCATCTCAGAGACAGACTGGTATTATGAAAACTAGTAGGATCCTAATAAAACTAGTCCCACAAGAAGAATCAGTCTGAGATTAAATCTGTTTCACTGTTTAACCAGTTTAACAAGATTTTTATTCTGTATGATCAGTGGTGATAACATGAACAGAAGAAAATAAATAAAGTATTCCCTCTCTTTTGGTGAGACAACTCTCAGTGTGAGCCACACGGAGATAGAAAACAACTATTTAGCTCTCCTCTCCTCTACCTCTTTCTGTTAGAGAACGCCTCTTCTCTCTCTTGTTCACACTATTCCTCATTTCTCTCTGTTTCACCCTT
>NW_024606113.1:0-6730 GCF_018296145.1 Oncorhynchus tshawytscha | reverse complement strand
GTATATAAATGTATAGTGTATATAGTAGTATATAAATGTATAGTGTATATAGTAGTATATAAATGTATAGTGTATATAGTAGTATATAAATGTATAGTGTATATAGTAGTATATAAATGTATAGTGTATATAGTAGTATATAAATGTATAGTGTATATAGTAGTATATAAATGTATAGTGTATATAGTAGTATATAAATGTATAGTGTATATAGTAGTATATAAATGTATAGTGTATATAGTAGTATATAAATGTATAGTGTATATAGTAGTATATAAATGTATAGTGTATATAGTAGTATATAAATGTATAGTGTATATAGTAGTATATAAATGTATAGTGTATATAGTAGTATATAAATGTATAGTGTATATAGTAGTATATAAATGTATAGTGTATATAGTAGTATATAAATGTATAGTGTATATAGTAGTATATAAATGTATAGTGTATATAGTAGTATATAAATGTATAGTGTATATAGTAGTATATAAATGTATAGTGTATATAGTAGTATATAAATGTATAGTGTATATAGTAGTATATAAATGTATAGTGTATATAGTAGTATATAAATGTATAGTTTATATAGTAGTATAGTAGTAGTATAAAATGTATAGTGTATATAGTAGTATATAAATGTATAGTGTATATAGTAGTATATAAATGTATAGTGTATATAGTAGTATATAAATGTATATAAATAGTAGTATATAAATGTATAGTGTATATAGTAGTATATAAATGTATAGTGTATATAGTAGTATATAAATGTATAGTGTATATAGTAGTATATAAATGTATAGTGTATATAGTAGTATATAAATGTATAGTGTATATAGTAGTATATAAATGTATAGTGTATATAGTAGTATATAAATGTATAGTGTATATAGTAGTATATAAATGTATAGTGTATATAGTAGTATATAAATGTATAGTGTATATAGTAGTATATAAATAAATAGTGTATATAGTAGTATATAAATGTATAGTGTATATAGTAGTATATAAATGTATAGTATATAGTAATATAAATGTATAGTGTATATAGTAGTATATAAATGTATAGTGTATATAGTAGTATATAAATGTATAGTGTATATAGTAGTATATAAATGTATAGTGTATATAGTAGTATATAAATGTATAGTGTATATAGTAGTATATAAATGTATAGTGTATATAGTAGTATATAAATGTATAGTGTATATAGTAGTATATAAATGTATAGTGTATATAGTAGTATATAAATGTATAGTGTATATAGTAGTATATAAATGTAAATATAGTAGTATATAAATAAATGTATATAGTGTATATAGTAGTATATAAATGTATAGTGTATATAGTAGTATATAAATGTATAGTGTATATAGTAGTATATAAATGTATAGTGTATATAGTAGTATATAAATGTATAGTGTATATAGTAGTATATAAATGTATAGTGTATATAGTAGTATATAAATGTATAGTGTATATAGTAGTATATAAATGTATAGTGTATATAGTAGTATATAAATGTATAGTGTATATAGTAGTATATAAATGTATAGTGTATATAGTAGTATATAAATGTATAGTGTATATAGTAGTATATAAATGTATAGTGTATATAGTAGTATATAAATGTATAGTGTATATAGTAGTATATAAATGTATAGTGTATATAGTAGTATATAAATGTATAGTGTATATAGTAGTATATAAATGTCAGCAAGATATTCAAACTATAGAGGAGCTTTTCAATTAAACCAGATTGCACACTTGAATAATGCAATGATTTTAAAAAATTGTTAATAATTTTTATTTTTAAAAGGGTTTAATCGTTAGCTATTACGACAACAATGATGTGTTATTATTGCATGGGCATGTGGCCTCAAGAGACAATGTGTTCATTTAAAACCAGGTGAGTAATATGTGGGGTGGCAGGGTAGCCTAGTGGTTAGAGTGTGGAGGCGGCAGGGTAGCCTTGTGGTTAGAGTGTAGAGGCGGCAGGGTAGCCTTGTGGTTAGAGTGTAGAGGCGGCAGGGTAGCCTAGTGGTTAGAGTGTGGAGGTGGCAGGGTAGCCTAGTGGTTAGAGTGTAGAGGCGGCAGGGTAGCCTAGTGATTAGAGTGTAGAGGCGGCAGGGTAGCCTAGGGGTTAGAGTGTAGAGGTGGCAGGTAGCCTAGTGGTTAGGGTGTAGAGGCGGCAGGGTAGCCTAGTGGTTAGAGTGTAGAGGTGGCAGGTAGCCTAGTGGTTAGAGTGTAGAGGCGGCAGAGTAGCCTAGTGGTTAGAGTGTAGAGGCGGCAGGGTAGCCTAGTGGTTAGAGTGTAGAGACGGCAGGGTAGTCTAGTGGTTAGAGTGTAGAGGCGGCAGGGTAGCCTAGTGGTTAGAGTGTAGAGGCGGCAGGGTAGCCTAGTGGTTAGAGTGTAGAGGCGGCAGGGTAGGCTAGTGGTTAGAGTGTAGAGGCGGCAGGGTAGCCTAGTGGTTAGAGTGTTGGACTAGTAACCGAAAGGTTGCAAGTTCGAATCCCCGAACTGACAAGGTACAAATCTGTCGTTCTGCCCCTGAACAGGCAGTTAACCCACTGTTCCTAGGCTGTAATTGAAAAAAATAATTTGTTCTTAACTGACTTGCCTGGTTAAATAAAGGTCAAATAAAATCAATTTAAAAAAGTATACACTGATCCTGGTGAGTAACTTTCCCTTTACATTTGACACATTATTCAAGTGTGCAACAATATGTGCAATATGGTTTAGTTGAAAAGCTCCTGTATAGTTTAAAGGTATGCTAAAGTTCATTTGGAATTTACGGTAACATACTGTACCTTTTTTTTTTTTACAGTAACTTGCAGGTAAGTTACAAACAAAACAATTACAGTGTGGGTCAAAATCTCACCTGTGTCTACCCTCCATTACATGTTAGTGCCATTTTTATTAACAGACTTCTGCTGTACTGCATGTTATTTGCAAGTAGCTTTCAGTGTAACTACAAGTACATGTTAATATGCTAAAAGTTAAACTTTTGTGGAAACCTTTGTTATTGTTATTGCTCAGCGTAAACATCGTTATCAGTACATATTCTCGTGTTCTATCCTGCGTTCAATGATGTCCGAGGGGGTGGGGGGGTGGGGGGGGGACCCTGACTTGGTTTGTTGTTTGCAGTAACTTCTTTGTTGGCAGTTTCAACAATTAAGGATTCAAGTTTAAAAGGTGAAGCTGAAAATAGGGATGGGGTTGTAGATATTAGAAGAATCATGGACGTAATAGGAAAGCCTAGGTGTTGACATGGTCTGTAGAACGTCCAAACCACCACAGAATGTCCGGTCATGAGGTGGATGTCCAGGTTAAGGGGGGTTTAATGATACACTCTCTATCCAACACTAGTCTTAGTCGAACTTGATGATAGACTCACACATCTAACACCACTCTAATTGTGGTGTTCTATGGAAAGAAAGGAAAGAAATGTAAGTCAGCCTGTTGTTGTGATTCTGGATGGTCACAATGACAAGAAACTGCCATGTGGGGATACCATGTCTTGAGGTTTTTGGACTGATTTCATGTCAATGCTAATATGGCTACAATTTGCTAGTTAGCTAACCAACAACTGTAACGATGTATATGAGAGAGGAAGAGTGATCATTGTGCTAATGTATATTTGTTTTCAATAAACATTGGAGACAAAATATAGCTTACATGTTGTCAACAATCTAAGCCAGCGGTTTCCAAACCACGGGTCACAACCCCATATGAAAATGGGGTCAACGGGAGATTTTCCAAAACCCTGGTTGAATTATTATTTTGTATTATGTCGTCTTTGTCTCTCAAAATCATTGTAATGTGGTTAACCTTAAGAATCGGAATGAAATGTATTAAAATGGAATAGTTAAAATTCATCATTTATTATGTCGTCCTTGTCTCTCAAAATCATTGTAATGTGGTTAACCTTAAGAATCGGAATGAAATGTATTAAAATGGAATAGTTAAAATTCAAATACAGAGTGACCTTAGATCGTGACAAATTGCCGCCGTTGACCGTTGCACTTGAAACATTCGCACGGTGAAAGCCCGCCACGCTATGAAACCATACACTTTTTGCAGAGACTTTGATATTACCAGCCACAGTTGAAATGGTAAAAGCAATGTGTAGAAAGGAACAGAAACTACAAACATCAATACCTTTGTCTGATAACACTGTGAAACTAAGAATTGATGGTATAGCTAGCAATCAAGAGGAAACTCTGACTGAACGACTCAAACTCCCCACCTTATGCTCTCCAAATGGACATTAGCTGTGGGGTCCGAGATGCCCCTGCATTGTCTATTGTTCTCTACATGTCGCGGCATGCTATTCACGAGGACATCTGTCTCAAAGGCCTCTAAACTCCAGAAATGTGTCTGCAATGGGGATACATGGTTATAACATCTACAGAAAAGACAGAAATGCCAATGGGGGCGGTGTTGCAGATTATATTCAGAAACACATTCCTGTAAAGATTAGAGAGGATCTCATGTTATATACTGTTGAAGTAATATGGCTACAGGTTCATCTGCCTCACCTAATGCCCATTCTGGTGGGAACCTGCTATAGACCAAGTGAAATGCTTGATAATGTATGTGATATCAACTGAGATGTATAATTTCTGGGTGACTTCAATACTGACTGGCTTTCATAAAGCTGCCCACTCAAGAAAACATTTAAAACGTTAAATCAGTGCCTGCAACCTGGTTCAGGTAATCAGTCAACCTACCAGGGTAGTTACAAACAGCACAGGAATTAAATCATTAACATGTACTGATCACATTTATACTAATGCTGCAGAAATTTGATTTAAAGCAGTATCCACATCCATAGGATGTAGTAATACCAATATAAACTCAGCAAAAAAAAAGAAATGTCCCTTTTTCAGGACACTGTCTTTCAAAGATAATTCATAAAAAATCCCCAAAACTTCACAGATCTTCATTGTAGGGTTTAAACACTGTTTCACTGCTTATTCAAGGAACCATAAACATTTAACGAACATGCACTTGTGGAACGGTAGTTAAGACACTAACAGCTTACAGACGGTAGACAATTAAGGTCACAGTTATGAAAACTTAGGACACTAAAGGAGGCCTTTCTACTGACTCTGAAAAACAGAGCAAAAAACTGGCAAAAAGTGCTCTTCATCAACGAGACATGGTTTTCTCACACCAGGGGTGATGGTCGGATTCACATTTATCGTGGAAGGAATGAACGTTACACCAAGGTCTGTACTCTGGAGCGGGATCAATTTGGAGGTGGAGTATCCATCATGGTCTGGGGCGCTGTGTCACAGCATCATCGGACTGAGCTTGTTGTCTTTGCAGGCAACCTCCCCGCTGTGCGTCACAGGGAAGATATCCTCCTCCCTCATGTGGTACCCTTCCTGCAGGCTCATCCAGACATGACCCTTCAGCATGACAATGCCACCAGCCATACTGCTCGTTCTGTGTGTGAATTCCTGCAAGACAGGAATGGCAGTGTTCTGCCATGGCCAGCGAAGAGCCCGGATCTCAATCCCATTGAGCACGTCTGGGACCTGTTGGATTGGATGGTGAGGGCTAGGGCCATTCCCCCACAGAAATGTCTGGGACCTGTTGGATCGGAAGGATCGGAAGGTGAGGGCTAGGGCCATCCCTCCCCCAGAAATGTCTGGGACCTGTTGGATCGGAAGGATCGGAAGGTGAGGGCTAGGGCCATCCCTCCCCCAGAAATGTCTGGGACCTGTTGGATCGGAAGGATCGGAAGGTGAGGGCTAGGGCCATCCCTCCCCCAGAAATGTCTGGGACCTGTTGGATCGGAAGGATCGGAAGGTGAGGGCTAGGGCCATCCCTCCCCCAGAAATGTCTGGGAACTTGCAGGTGCCTTGGTAGAAGAACTTACAAGAACTTACAAATATGGTCCATGAGGAGGAGATGCATTGCAGTACTTAAGAAAATGATTGTAAAACAGTTAAATCCCCTTGGATTGATGTGGAATTTAAAAATTGTGTTGAGAGGGATGAGACATGAGGGTATGTATGGTTGAGGGATGAGGCATGAGGGTATGTATGGTTGAGGGATGAGGCATGAGGGTATGTATGGTTGAGGGATGAGGCATGAGGGTATGTATGGTTGAGGGATGAGGCATGAGGGTATGTATGGTTGAGGGATGAGACATGAGGGTATGTATGGTTGAGGGATGAGGCATGAGGGTAGGGAAGGGCAAATAAGTCTGGCTGCACAACCGATTGGCAAACGTCCTGCAAACTGAGAAAGCGACTAAACTAAACTAAATTAACATATTATACTATGAAATAAAAAAATAAAATGTTTCAACAGCATGTGTGTGTATCTGCAAATATTTCTGTGCATCTGAAGAATTTTCTACAATTTGAACTATTTTAGTATTATGGCAAAAGCATACTAAAGATGAGCGTGCTTTTCATTAAGCCCAACCGTGTGTAGTTGGTTAGACAAAAATCTGGTCATATGAATGAAGTGTGGGCCATTTCGTGCAAACGTTTGATTTTGATAATGCTATATGTAGTTTTGGTTGCAGTGCTTCATTTTGTAGGATATATGAGGTATTTTGCAGTTTGGGTGTGTGGTTTTGTGAGTTGTGTTAAGTATTTTGATAAAACCAGCCTAGTTTGCAAAATTTTGTTTTAGCAATTGGGGGAAAACTGTAAATCATTTCCACAGTCTGTGCCTGTATTTAGTTTTCATGCTAGTGAGGGCC
>NW_024606112.1:0-6730 GCF_018296145.1 Oncorhynchus tshawytscha | reverse complement strand
TCAAATTTTATTTGTCACATACACATGGTTAGCAGATGTTAATGTGAGTGTAGCGAAATGCTTGTGCTTCTAGTTCCGACAATGCAGTAATAACGAACAAGTAATCTAACTAACAATTCCAAAAAAACTACTGTCTTACACTGTGTATAAGGGGATAAAGAATATGTACATTCAATAACACAGTAAAAAACAAAGGGGAGTCTATATACAATGTGTGCAAAAGGCATGAGGAGGTAGGCGAATAATTACAATTTTGCAGATTAACACTGGAGTGAACCAATTACCTTCAGAAGTCACATAATTAGTTAGATTGCACACAGGTGGACTTTATTTAAGTATCACATGCTCTGTCACATGATCTCAGTGTATATACACACCTGTTCTGAAAAGGCCCCAGAGTCTGCAACACCACTAAGCAAGGGGCACCACCAAGCAAGCGACACCATGAAGACCAAGGAGCTCTCCAAACAGGTCAGGGACAAAGTTGCGCACAGATCAGGGTTGGGTTCTAAAAATATCAGAAACTTTGAACATCCTACGGAGCAGCAATAAATCCATTATTTAAAAATGGAAAGAATATAGCACCACAACAAACCTGCCAAGAGGGCCACCCACCAAAACTCACAGAACAGGCAAGGAGGGCATTAATCAGAGAGGCAGCAAAGAGACCAAAGATAACCCTGAAGGCGCTGCAAAGCTCCACAGCAGAGATTGGAGTATCTGTCCATCGGACCACATCAAGCTGTACACTCCAAAGAGCTGGGCTTTACGGAAGAGTGGCCAGAAAAAAGCCAATGCTTAAGGAAAACAATAACACGTTTGGTGTTTGCCAAAAAGGCATGTGGGAGACTCCCCAAACATATGGAAGAAGGGGTACTATAGTCAGATGAGACAAAAATTGAGCTTTTTGGCATCAAGGAAAATACTATGTATGGAGCAAACCCAACACCTCTCATCACCAAGTGAACACCATCCCCACAGTGAAGCATGGTGGTGGCAGCATCATGCTGTGGGGATGTTTTTCATCGGCAGGGACTGGGAAACTGGTCAGAATTTAAGGAATGATGGATGGTGCTAAATACAGGGACATTTGAGGGAAACCTGTTTCAGTCTTCCAGAGATTTGAGACTGGGATGGAGGTTCACCTTCCAGCAGGACAATGACCCAAAGCATACTGCTAAAGCAACACTCGAGTGTTTTAAGGGAAACATTTAAATGTCTTGAAATGGCCTAGTCAAAGCCCACACCTCAATCCAATTGAGAATATGTGGTATGATTTAACCCTTTCATGCGTGAGTTCCAACTATCTCTAATGGTCGCCCCAGCGTGAGTTTTTTATGCACGTGATGTTAGAATGTTCTCTGCATTCCAGAATGTGATTGGTACATAACAGTACATTTTATCCACGCTGCCCTCAAACTAAAGCACGCAGCCTGTTTATATTTATAGGCTGTTTCAACTTCAATTTCAAATGATTTTCAACAAGTTTTTATTCTAAAAACAGTTTTGAATTTAGGTGTGTGTTCCGCCTCCTCATTCATTCACATAAAAATAGTCATTTTTACTTTTGCGGACAATTACATTTTGAGACATTTCTGACACGGACAAAATTCCCAAGCACTTCACAATTGTTTGTGCAGTTCACATCTGCAGACATTTGCTCATCTCCCATCAGAACAGGATCTGCAAACGTGTTCATTTTCCATTTTCCATTCCACATTTCTATTGTAGCGTACTGTATGTATGGAGCATAATATATTTGTGTATATTCTTTATAACCGCGGACACGTGAGGTAACGTTACTCATTTTATAACCTTAATGGTGTTATAGTCAATCGTGCTTATGTAGCTACATTCTTCTATTAGCTCTGTAAAACAATGCTAATTGCGTCAAGTATTATCTTGTGTTGTATTTTAAAGCTTCATGGCCTTATGACTCCCAAGTGGTGCAGCGGTCAAAGGCACAGCACATCAGTGTAAGGCGTCACTACAGACTCCCAGGTTCAAATCCAGGCTGCGCTTCTATCAAAGTAAATGCCTTATTACGTTATAATAGTTTCCATATGCCGTTTCTGCTGTAGCTCACTGTATGTATAGATCATAATATATTCCTTATAACCGTGGACACGTGAGGTAACGTTACACATTGTATAACCTTTATGGTGTTATAGTCAATCGTGCTTACATAGGTACATTCTATTAGCTCTGTAAAACAATGCTAGTTGTGTCAGAGAACTATTAGCTTGTGTTGTATTTTGAAGCTACCTGGCCTTATGACTCCCAAGTGGCGCAGCTGTCTATGGCACTGCATCTCAGTGCAGGCGTCACTACTGACACTCTGGTTCAAATCCAGGCTGTATCACCACTGGCTGTGATTGGGAGTCCCATAGTGCAGCGCACAATTCTCCCAGCCTTGTCTGAGTTTGGCCAGTATACGCCATCATTATAAATAATAATTTGTTCTTAAATGACTTGCCTAGTTAAATAAATAAAAAATATGGCAATGGTTTGTTTATTTGGTCTATTCAGCATAGCTCTGTTCTGCCCTGCTTTGCCCCGTTGTGGAGCTCAAAGTTAGTTTCTTACTGTTATAACTCAAATCTGTGATTTTGTCAATGCAATAAACTATTTTTTATAGCAGTGTTTATTATGTACTTAATTGTAGTATTGTTTTTTTTGCTATCACCTTATATTGTATTCTAATGAATAATTCCTCTTTATTCTGTACTTTCAGAAACCACAAACATTATTTGCCAATATCATAACTGGAGCTGGACATCTTTGGAGCTGACTGACTGATCACCACCAGCATCTTCAAAGGGACCTGGTACTTTGTCAGTGGACAAGGAAATTCAAATTCAGGGTTCTCAATGGCTATAAGGTTGGGGGCAGCTCCTCACTCACTGTCAGAATCTGATTCCTGACTTTCATACTCAGACTCATTGTCAGAATTTTAAAAAATCTCCAGAATTTCCACATTTGTGAGTTGTCTCCTTTTGAAAGACATTGCTAATGCTACAGCTTAACTCACTAGCTACATACATAAACAACACTTAATGACGCAGAGTGGGTGTCACGTGGTTGACTGCTGGCATGGCCACTTGTATCAATAAATCACTATCAGAAAATGTTTTGTGCTGCAATTATTTGTGTATTTACTGTTTTATTCACGTTTTCAATTCTAGGTGACAAATCATGCATTCGGATTCTTGCACAGATTGTAATGGGCACATTTATGTGTGTAAAATACTTTTTTGAAGGTTGTACTGATTATGATGAGCTAAGCTAATTCCAGCTGTGTCGGCATGTTTGTTGACATACAATGCATTCTGGGTTTCGCGTCTGTTTGACCGAAGATGTTATAACAATGAGGTGAGTAAGAGTACACTAATTATTTTGAGGACTTCCGGAAATTAATGGTGGGATGTGAACGATGGTAGATGACACACCCCTTCAACATGCATACTATAAACAGACCAAAACTCATCTCCTCTTCTCTTATCTTCGGTTTTTGTGAGGAAAAAATGGATGGCGGCGCTGAAACTAATCGTCGGTTTACTTTAAATTTCTATAAAGTGTTTTACCTAGTTATTTCGATCAATGGTGAGCTCACCCGTGATGTGATTAATTATACATAGTAATTGCTATTAGCTAATTCATATTGTAGTTTGTCAGCCGAGAGTTAGAAAATATGACTGCTTGTGTTGGGTCAATCTTTCCTCAGTTAGCACTAGGACAAATGTAGCCTACATTTTTCTGGTTAGGATGATTGTGTTATGTTATAAATACTTCTGTGAATATCTGAACATTGCATCCAAAAAATAAACTGCTCACATTCTGGACATAACTTTGTAAGGACTGTGTTTGTGTAACTCGTTTCTGAAAAAGTGTGGCCAGCTCAAATGCTGATTGTTGCGTCATTTGAAACTGGCCGTTCTAAAGGAGCATTCTAAAGGAGTGTTCTAAACACACGGGGTGTGATCATACACTTCAGGGACCACTGTAGAACGATCACACCCGTGTGATGGTACGTGTGGAAGGGTTAAAGATTGCTGTACACCAGTGGAACCCATCCAACTTGATGGAGCTGGAGTAGTTTTGCCCTTGAAGAATGGGCAAAAATCCCAGTGGCTAGATGTGCCAAGCTTAAAGAGACATACTCAAGAGAGTTGCAGCTGTAATTGCTGCAAAGTATTGACTTGGTGGTGGTGGTGGTGAATAGTTATGCATTAACTCATCGTTGCATACTATTTAGCATGTACTGTTTAGTATGCAGCATGAAATGGCCGCAACACACTAGCGGCTCCTGATTGGCTGAGTAGGTGAGGCAGGGCTGAGTGCGGGTGGATTTTTCCATATTCAACAGAAATGCATTGCAGTAACCATTTCCAATTTGGAGTTATAGGCCTACTCAGTCTCGTTATAGGCAGACTATCACATTCAACCTATACCGTAGTAGACCATATAACCTATTTAAAAAGTACTGAGACAGGAACTGATAATTTGGTTCCATTTCAACATATTTATTAGTCAAAGGCACTCGCACAGCTGAGATATCTTTGTTGCAGGTGCATGGTGACAGTTGAATAAGATGAGAAAAAGAAGAAACCCACACACTGCTCTTGATAGTATCACAGCTCTTTAATAAGCATTTAATTCCTCAAGCTTTTGTGAGTAAAAGAAAAAAAAGTTGCAGACAGCTCCACCCACATCCGTTCCTCAATGGCCTATAACAATGCATTTTCAGTAATAAAGTGTGTACATAAAACATTCTGTAAAAATGAGGACATGAGACCAAGCAAGTTTTTCATAAATCATTAGGTACAAAAAAAAGCGTCTGAGTAATCTGAAATGGTGCCATTAATTCATTTCACATTTACAACAAAACATACATAGACATTTCATTAAAGACCTTTAGTAATGTCTGGAGGGTGAAAATCCCAAAACATTCTCTTTTGCTCAGAGTATTATTTAAATCACCTCCCCTGTCTGATATCTTAAATTTCTCTGTGCCACAAAATCTAAAGGTAAAAATGGTCATTAAAATGTACTGCGACTGGATAATCCCTGTCATTATCCCATGTTAATTCATTCTCTGTTTGCGAGAACGAGAGGTTTTACCTACATAACACAGCCCACATGGACATTTTAATAATTTAGATAACATGGGTGGTGGAGCACGTAATAATGTAATTTATTTGGAACCGTTTTCCTGTATGTGGGTTGCCGAAATATTCACACTTCATCATATTGTTGCACTGTCTGCATCCATAGCTACCATTTGGGAGAGGGTGTAAAAGAGCCTGGCTGATTTTCTTTTGTAGCTGGCAGTTGGCATACAATAAGTGGTGGATTCTTAAATTCAGCTGGAAAAGCTGGGTCCGATGATTTAACATGGCAGTGTTTCTTGACAGCATCTCCCACTTTGCGCGAGTTGAAAGTATACAGTACCAGTCAAAATTTGGACACCTACTTATTCCAGGGTTTTTCTTTATTTTTGACTATTTTCCACATTGTTGAATAATAGTGAAGACCTCAAACTATGAAATAACACATATGGAATCATGTAGTAACCAAAATAGTGTTAAACTAACCAAATATATTTTCTATTTTAGATTCTTCAAAGTGGCCACCTTTGTCTTGATGACAGCTTTGCACACTCTTGGCATTCTTTCAACCGGCTTCATGAGGTACAGTGGTTCCTCCTTTAAAAATTGTGAGCTCATGCCACAGGATTTAGAGGTCACTTGTGGTTTAGTAAGGTACCCTGCGTCACCACTTCATTGCTCCAGACCAGCGGAAGGGGAGTTAGATCACTGATTTTGCTTTTGGGTCCTACTGGGTCTCTAACAATGAATGGGCGACATAAACCTAAATAGAAACTGATAATTGTGCACGACTTCAGTATTACTTATGTCGTGTCTTTACTATCATTAACTGAAGATTGATAGTTTTTATCAAAGATTCTCTGTAATTAGTTACTGTGCAATCAACTGATTAATCATGTAACTAATTAACTAAGAAGTCAGGGCACCAAGGACAAATATTCAGATTACACAGTTTTCATTTCCTAAAATAACTTTTCAGATATTTTATCTGATCAATTAGTCTTCGAATTAATGAATTATTTACTGTACCTCGTTAGTCTCATTCCAAATGTCATAAATTGTTGGTTATCTGCACGAACCCAGTCTTCACTGTGAGTCATCCATACATCAATTGTCTTAAATAATTTATTTATTACTAATTCACAGAAATGCATAAACAAACAAACAAACAAACAAAGGGAAATGTAATGATAGGAAAATGCGCCTAGTGGGCTAAACCGGCATGGCGGCTTGTTAAACAAAAAGGGAAGTGGGGTCGACTAAGAAGTCACTACAGAGTGATAATTATAACAATTAAAATGCGAATCCTTTACACATGAACGCTCACTCATTCAGGAACAATTGCAATCAATATATATATTTACGCTCAGTGTGTCGTCTTGATCGCTGATGAAAAGTTTGTGTCTTTCAGAGAATTGTCCGTCTCTCTCCCCTCTCTCTCTGTCTTGGTTAGAGGATATTTCAAAGTGACATTTGTTATAGAATGGGTGTTTCGGGGTTGTCGTTCTTAGCGTTCTATGATACCGAATTCCTAGCTGCAGACTAGTAATTAGTATCAAAGACTTGTTCTTATTCGGTCGGTATCGATAGTCTAAGAGTTTAACTACGTCAAATCAAATCAA
>NW_024606111.1:0-6728 GCF_018296145.1 Oncorhynchus tshawytscha | reverse complement strand
AATGGCATTTTATGGATGGCAATTTGAATGCACATACATACCATGACGAGATCCTGATGGGCTCCAAGGTGGCATAGCAGTTCAGACGTCTTTTGTCCTCGTCTTGTCGTTTTTTATATATATTTACACATACATTTCATTTTTATTTTCCATCAACTCATCTTCAAAACACTCTCCTGCAACCCGCCTCACCAATTTATATTTATAAAAAGTATTATTTACCTCAAATCTGTAATCCTCCAAGAAGCTAGCCAGAAACTCCAAGAAGCTAGCTAGCCTGAAACTAGCCAGAAGCTAATCCAGAAGCTAGTTAGCTCCTTTACTGGCAAATCGTTAGTATTCAGCTAACCACGGTTTGTGGTCATCAGCTATCCTTTAGCTCGAAAATCTATCGCCAGTTCTGTACGGCGCAGCGCGGCTCGGAACGGAACGGAACATACCGGACCAATTTCTCTCCATGTCCCTGGATTTCGACTGCTCTCTGGACATTCATACCCGGATCTCACAGCTAGCTAGCTGCTATCCGTGTGACTATCGGCCTTCGTCGATTCCGGAGCAAACATCAATTATTCCGGAGCTAGCCAGCTCCGTCAATCACTCCTGAGTTCCATCAATCACTCCTGGGCTGCAGTCACCTATCCGGACCCGTTCTACTGCCTACGCGGAGCCCCACCGGGCCTTCATAACTGGACTGCCGACGTTATCTACCCGAAGGAGATCCGGCTGGCTCCTCCGTCGCGACGTTACCTGAACGCCCATCTGCGGCCTGCTAACCGTTAGCTATCTTACCGGCTGCTATCTGAATAGACAATCGGACAATTTATTTATTTTTATTATTATTATGTTTTCTTCTTGGGCATCTATAACTATATCTATTGTTTTTATTTTTGTTGTTGTGTGATTTGGATTAATCCCCTCTACCACACGGAACCCCACTAATCTACTGACAGAACGCAAGAGGTGGCTAACAACAGACCTCCATCCTATGCTAGCTTGCTACCGATGGCCTGGCTAGCTGTCTAAATCACCAACCAACCTCTCCACTCACCGGACCCTTTTGATCACTCGACTAAGCATGCCTCTCCTTAATGTCAATATGTCTTGTCCATTGCTGTTCTGGTTAGTGTTTATTGGCTTATTTCACTGTAGAGCCTCTAGTCCTGCTCACTATACCTTATCCAACCTATTAGTTCCACCACCCACACATGCAATGACATCTCCTGGTTTCAATGATGTTTCTAGAGACAATATCTCTCTCTTCATCACTCAATACCTAGGTTTACCTCCACTGTATTCACATCCTACCATACATTTGTCTGTACATTATACCTTGATGCTATTTTATCGCCCCCAGAAACCTCCTTTTACTCTATGTTCCAGACGTTCTAGACGACCAATTCTCATAGCTTTTAGCCGTACCCTTATTCTACTCCTCCTATGTTCCTCTGGCGATGTAGAGGTGAATCCAGGCCCTGCAGTGCCTAGCTCCACTCCTATTCCCCAGGCGCTCCTTTGATGACTTCTGTGACCGTAATAGCCTTGGTTTCATGCATGTTAACATTAGAAGCCTCCTCCCTAAGTTTGTTCTATTCACTGCTTTAGCATACTCAGCCAACCCGGATGTTCTAGCTGTGTCTGAATCCTGGCTTAGGAAGACCACCAAAAATTCAGAAATTTTAATTCCAAACTACAACATTTTCAGACAAGATAGAAATCAAATCAAATCAAATCAAATCAAATTTTATTTGTCACATACACATGGTTAGCAGATGTTAATGCGAGTGTAGCCCCCTGCTTGTGCTTCTAGTTCCGACAATGCGGTAATAAAAAGCAAGTAATCTAACTAACAATTCCCAAAAAAACTACTGTCTTATACACAGTGTAAGGGGATAAAGAATATGTACATAAGGATATATGAATGAGTGATGGTACAGAGCAGCATAGGCAAGATACAGTAGATGATATCAGTACAGTATATACATATGAGATAAGTATGTAAACCAAGTGGCATAGTTAAAGTGGCTAGTGATACATGTATTACATAAGGATGCAGTCGATGATATAGAGTACAGTATCAACGTATGCATATGAGATGAACAATGTAGGGTAAGTAACATTATATAAGGTAGCATTGTTTAAAGTGGCTAGTGATATATTTACATCATTTCCCATCAATTCCCATGATTAAAGTGGCTGGAGTAGAGTCAGTGTCATTGACAGTGTGTTGGCAGTAGCCACTCAATGTTAGTGGTGGCTGTTTAACAGTCTGATGGCCTTGAGATAGAAGCTGTTTTTCAGTCTCTCGGTCCCAGCTTTGATGCACCTGTACTGACCTCGCCTTCTGGATGACAGCGGGGTGAACAGGCAGTGGCTCGGGTGGTTGATGTCCTTGATGATCTTTATGGCCTTCCTGTAGCATCGGGTGGTGTAGGTGTCCTGGAGGGCAGGTAGTTTGCCCCGGGGGATGCGTTGTGCAGACCTCACTACCCTCTGGAGAGCCTTACGGTTGAGGGCGGTGCAGTTGCCATACCAGGCGGTGATACAGCCCGCCAGGATGCTCTCGATTGTGCATCTGTAGAAGTTTGTGAGTGCTTTTGGTGACAAGCAAATTTCTTCAGCCTCCTGAGGTTGAAGAGGCGCTGCTGCGCCTTCCTCACGGCCATGCTGTCTGTGTGAGTGGACCAATTCAGTTTGTCTGTGATGTGTATGCCGAGGAACTTAAACACTTGCTACCCTCTCCACTACTGTTCCATCGATGTGGATAGGGGGGAAATTCCCTCTGCTGTTTCCTGAAGTCCACAATCATCTCCTTAGTTTTGTTGACGTTGAGTGTGAGGTTGTTTTCCTGACACCACACTCCGAGGGCCCTCACCTCCTCCTGTAGGCCGTCTCGTCGTTGTGGTAATCAAGCCTACCACTGTTGTATGTCCAAACTTGATGATTGAGTTGGAGGCGTGCATGGCCACGCAGTCGTGGGTGAACAGGGAGTACAGGAGAGGGCTCAGAACCACCCTTGTGGGGCCCCAGTGTTGAGGATCAGCGGGGAGGAGATGTTGTTGCCTACCCTCACCACCTGGGGGCGGCCCGTCAGGAAGTCCAGTACCCAGTTGCACAGGGTTAGGTCGAGACCCAGGGTCTCGAGCTTGATGACTGCTTGGAGGGTACTATGGTGTTGAATGCCGAGCTGTAGTCGATGAACAGCATTCTCACATAGGTATTCCTCTTGTCCAGATGGGTTTGGGCAGTGTGCAGTGTGGTTGAGATTGCATCGTCTGTGGACCTATTTGGGCGGTAAGCAAATTGGAGTGGGTCAAGGGTGTCAGGTAGGGTGGAGGTGATATGGTCCTTGACTAGTCTCTCAAAGCACTTCATGATGACGGCTGTGAGTGCTACGGGGCGGTAGTCGTTTAGCTCAGTTACCTTAGCTTTCTTGGGAACAGGAACAATGGTGGCCCTCTTGAAGCATGTGGGAACAGCGGACTGGTATAGGGATTGATTGAATATGTCCGTAAACACACCGGCCAGCTGGTCTGCGCATGCTCTGAGGGCGCGGCTGGGGATGCCGTCTGGGCCTGCAGCCTTGCGAGGGTTAACATCTTAAGTTTAAATGTCTTACTCACTTCGGCTGCAGTGAAGGAGAGACCGCATGTTTCCGTTGCAGGCCGTGTCAGTGGCACTGTATTGTCCTCAAAGCGGGCAAAAAAGTTATTTAGTCTGCCTGGGAGCAAGACATCCTGGTCCGTGACTGGGCTGGGTTTCTTCCTGTAGTCCGTGATTGATTGTAGACCCTGCCACATACCTCTTGTGTCTGAGCCGTTGAATTGAGATTCTACTTTGTCTCTGTACTGGCGCTTAGCTTGTTTGATAGCCTTGCGGAGGGAATAGCTGCACTGTTTGTATTCAGTCATGTTACCAGACACCTTGCCCTGATTAAAAGCAGTGGTTCGTGCCTTCAGTTTCACACGAATGCTGCCATCAATCCAAGGTTTCTGGTTAGGGAATGTTTTAATCGTTGCTATGGGAACGAACTGCCAAAGGGGGCGGTGTTGCAATCTACTGCAAAGATAGCCTGCAGAGTTCTGTCCTACTATCCAGGTCTGTACCCAAACAATTTGAACTTCTACTTTTAAAAATCCACCTCTCTAAAAACAAGTCTCTCACCGTTGCCACCTGCTATAGACCACCCTCTGCCCCCAGCTGTGCTCTGGACACCATATGTGAACTGATTGCCCCCATCTATCTTCAGAGTTTGTGCTGCTAGGTGACCTAAACTGGAACATGCTTAACACCCCAGCCATCCTACAATCTAAACTTGATGCCCTCAATCTCACACAAATTATCAATGAACCTACCAGGTACCTCCCAAAGCCTTAAACACGGGCACCCTCATAGATATCATCCTAACCAACTTCCCCTCTAAATACACCTCTGCTGTCTTCAACCAAGATCTCAGCGATCACTGCCTCATTGCCTGCATCCGTAATGGGTCAGCGGTCAAACGACCTCCACTCATCACTGTAAAACGCTCCCTGAAACACTTCTGCGAGCAGGCCTTTCTAATCGACCTGGCCGGGGTATCCTGGAAGGATATTGATCTCATCCCGTCAGTAGAGGATGCCTGGATATTTTTTAAAAATGCCTTCCTAACCATCTTAAATAAACATGCCCCATTCAAGAAATTTAGAACCAGGAACAGATATAGCCCTTGGTTCTCCCCAGACCTGACTGCCCTTAACCAACACAAAAACATCCTATGGCGTTCTGCATTAGCATCGAACAGCCCCCGTGATATGCAGCTGTTCAGGAAGCTAGAAACCATTATACACAGGCAGTTAGAAAAGCCAAGGCTAGCTTTTTCAAGCAGAAATTTGCTTCCTGCAACACTAACTCAAAAAGTTCTGGGACACTGTAAAGTCCATGGAGAATAAGAACACCTCCTCCCAGCTGCCCACTGCACTGAAGATAGGAAACACTGTCACCAATGATAAATCCACCATAATTGAGAATTTCAATAAGCATTTTTCTACGGCTGGCCATGCTTTCCACCTGGCTACTCCTACCCCGGACAACAGCACTGCACCCCCAACAGCAACTCGCCCAAGCCTTCCCCATTTCTCCTTCTCCCAAATCCATTCAGCTGATGTTCTGAAAGAGCTGCAAAATCTGGACCCCTACAAATCAGCCGGGCTAGACAATCTGGACCCTTTCTTTCTAAAATTATCTGCCGAAATTGTTGCCACCCCTATTACTAGCCTGTTCAACCTCTCTTTCGTGTCGTCTGAGATTCCCAAAGATTGGAAAGCAGCTGCGGTCATCCCCCTCTTCAAAGGGGGGGACACTCTTGACCCAAACTGCTACAGACCTATATCTATCCTACCGTGCCTTTCTAAGGTCTTCGAAAGCCAAGTCAACAAACAGATTACCGACCATTTCGAATCTCACCATACCTTCTCTGCTATGCAATCTGGTTTCAGAGCTGGTCATGGGTGCACCTCAGCCACGCTCAAGGTCCTAAACGATATCTTAACCGCCATCGATAAGAAACATTACTGTGCAGCCGTATTCATTGATCTGGCCAAGGCTTTCGACTCTGTCAATCACCACATCCTCATCGGCAGACTCGACAGCCTTGGTTTCTCAAATAATTGCCTCGCCTGGTTCACCAACTACTTCTCTGATAGAGTTCAGTGTGTCAAATCGGAGGGTCTGCTGTCCGGACCTCTGGCAGTCTCTATGGGGTGCCACAGGGTTCAATTCTTGGACCGACTCTCTTCTCTGTATACATCAATGAGGTCGCTCTTGCTGCTGGTGAATCCCTGATCCACCTCTACGCAGACGACACCATTCTGTATACTTCCGGCCCTTCTTTGGACACTGTGTTAACAACCCTCCAGGCAAGCTTCAATGCCATACAACTCTCCTTCTGTGGCCTCCAATTGCTCTTAAATACAAGTAAAACTAAATGCATGCTCTTCAACCGATCGCTACCTGCACCTACCAGCCTGTCCAACATCACTACTCTGGACGGCTCTGACTTAGAATACGTGGACAACTACAAATACTTAGGTGTCTGGTTAGACTGTAAACTCTCCTTCCAGACCCATATCAAACATCTCCAATCCAAAGTTAAATCTAGAATTGGCTTCCTATTTCGCAACAAAGCATCCTTCACTCATGCTGCCAAACATACCCTTGTAAAACTGACCATCCTACCAGTCCTCGACTTTGGCGATGTCATTTACAAAATAGCCTCCAATACCCTACTCAACAAATTGGATGCAGTCTATCACAGTGCAATCCGTTTTATCACCAAAGCCCCATATACTACCCACCATTGCGACCTGTACGCTCTCGTTGGCTGGCCCTCGCTTCATACTCGTCGCCAAACCCACTGGCTCCATGTCATCTACAAGACCCTGCTAGGTAAAGTCCCCCTTATCTCAGCTCGCTGGTCACCATAGCATCTCCCACCTGTAGCACACGCTCCAGCAGGTATATCTCTCTAGTCACCCCCAAAACCAATTCTTTCTTTGGCCGCCTCTCCTTCCAGTTCTCTGCTGCCAATGACTGGAACGAACTACAAAAATCTCTGAAACTGGAAACACTTATCTCCCTCACTAGCTTTAAGCACCAACTGTCAGAGCAGCTCACAGATTACTGCACCTGTACATAGCCCACCTATAATTTAGCCCAAACAACTACCTCTTTCCCAACTGTATTTAATTTTT
>NW_024606110.1:0-6726 GCF_018296145.1 Oncorhynchus tshawytscha | reverse complement strand
CGCAGGTCTAGTGGTTAGAGTGGAGGGGCAGCAGGGTCTAGTGGTTAGAGTGGAGGGGCAGCATCGGGTCTAGTGGTTAGAGTGGAGGGGCAGCTGGTCTAGTGGTTAGAGTGGAGGGGCAGCGTAGGTCTAGTGGTTAGAGTGGAGGGCGACTAGTAGCCGGCAGGTCTAGTGGTTAGAGTGGAGGGAGCGGCAGGGTAGCCTAGTGGTTAGAGTGTAGAGTGGAGGGGCTAGCTAGGTCTAGTGGTTAGAGTGGAGGGGCAGCAGGTCTAGTGGTTAGAGTGGAGGGAGGCAGGTAGCCTAGTGGTTAGAGCGGAGGGGCGACAGGTAGCCTAGTGGTTAAGAGTGGAGGAGACAGGTAGCCCTAGTGGATTGCAGAGTGGAGGGGCAGCAGGTAGACTAGTGGTTAGAGTGGAGGGCGGCAGGTAGACCTAGTTGTTAGAGTGGAGGGGTGGAGTAACCTAGTGTGGTTAGAGTGGAGGGGTGGACGGCAGGTAGACTAGTGGTTAGAGTGGAGGGTGCAGGGCAGTAGCCTAGTGGTTAGAGTGGAGGGGTGGAGGGGCAGCAGGTAGACTAGTGGTTAGAGTGGAGGGGTGGAGGGTTGCAGGCAGGACTAGTGGGTTAGAAGGAGGGACAGCAGAGTAGGGCCTCATGGTTAAGTGGAGGGCGGCAGGTAGCCTAGTGGTTAGAGTGGAGGGGCGGCAGGTAGACTAGTGGTTAGAGTGGAGGGGCAGGTAGCCTAGTGGTTAGACTGGAGTGGTTGGTGGTTAAGAGTGGAGGGGCGGCAGGTAGCCTAGTGGTTAGAGTGGAGGGTGGAGTGGTAGAGGGGTGTAGGTAGCCTAGTGGTTAGAGTGGAGGCAGGCAGCCTAGTGGTTAGAGTGGAGGGCGGCAGACTAGTGGTTAGGGTGGAGGGGCGGCAGGTAGACTAGTGGTTAGAGTGGAGGGAGGCAGGTAGCCTAGTGGTTAGAGCAGAGGGCGACAGGTAGCCTAGTGGTTAGAGTGGAGGGGCGGCAGGTAGCCTAGTGGTTAGAGTGGAGGGCAGCAGGCAGCCTGGTGTTTAGAGTGGCGTGGCGGCAGGTAGCCCTGTAGTGGTTAAGTGGCAGGGCGGCAGGTAGCCTAGTGGTTAGAGTGGAGGAGGCAGGTAGCCTAGTGGTTAGAGCGGCGGAGGGCGGCAGGTAGCAGATGGTTAGAGTGGCGGGCGGCAGGTCAGCCTAGTGGTTAGAGTGGAGGAGGCAGATAGCCTCAGTGGTTAAGTGGAGTTAAGACAGATAGCCTAGTGGTTAGAGTGGAGGGGCGGCAGGTAGACTAGTGGTTAGGAGTGAGGGGGCGGCAGGTAGACCTAGTGGTTAGAGTGGAGGGCAGCAGGTAGACTAGTGGTAGAGTGGAGGGACAGCAGGTAGACCCTAGTGTGGTTAAGGGGTGGAGGGGCAGCAGGTAGCCTAGTGGTTAGAGTGGAGGGTGGAGGGGCTGCAGGTAGATTAGTGGTTAGAGTGGAGGGGCAGGTAGACTAGTGGTTAGAGAAGGAGGGACGGCAGGTAGCCTCATGGTTAGAGTGGAGTGGTGGCAAGTAGCCTGGTGGTTAGAGTGGAGGGGTGAGGGCAGGCAGGTAGCCTAGTGGTTAGAGTGGAGCAGGTAGCCTAGTGGTTAGAGTGGAGGGGTGGAGGGGCAGGTAAGACTAGTGGTTAGAGTGGAGGGGCGAGGGTAGACTAGTGGTTAGAGTGGAGGGGGAGGGGCAGGTAGCCTTAGTGGTTAGAGGGAGGTGGCAGTGGCACCTGAGTGGTTAGAGTGAGGCGGGCAGGTAGACCTAGTGGTTAAGTGGAGGGGCAGCAGGTAGCCTAGTGGTTAGAGTGGAGGGGTGGAGGGGCAGCAGGCAGACTAGTGGTTAGAGTGGAGGGTGGAGGGGCAAGGTAGATAGTGGTTAGGAGTGGAGGGGTGGAGGGGCAGCAGGCAGCCTAGTGGTTAGAGTGGGAGGGGTGGAGGGGGGCAGCAGGTAGACTAGTGGTTAGAGTGGAGGGGTGGAGGGCGGCAGGTAGCCTAGTGTTTAGAGTGGCGGGCGGCAGGCAGCCCCTGGTGGTTAGAGTGGCGGGGCGGCAGATAGCCTAGCGGTTAGAAGCGGAGGGCGGAGCCAGGTAGCCTAGTGGTTAGAGCGGAGGGCGACAGGTAGCCTAGTGGTTAGAGTGGAGATCAGGCCTAGTGGTTAGAGCGGAGGGCGACAGGTAGCCTAGTGGTTAGAGT
This sequence comes from Oncorhynchus tshawytscha, assembly GCF_018296145.1. Classification (NCBI taxonomy): domain Eukaryota; kingdom Metazoa; phylum Chordata; class Actinopteri; order Salmoniformes; family Salmonidae; genus Oncorhynchus; species Oncorhynchus tshawytscha. Next base: position 4,491 of record NW_024606110.1, on the reverse strand, counting down.
GGAGGAGGCAGGTAGATCAGTGGTTAGAAGTGGAGGGCGGCAGGTAGCCTAGTGGTTAGAGTGGAGGGCGGCAAGTAGCCTAGTGTTTAGAGTGGCGAGGCAGCAGGTCTAGTGGTTAGAGTGGGGGCAGCAGGCCTAGTGGTTAGAGTGGAGGGACGGCAGGTAGCCTAGTGGTTAGAGTGGAGGGAGGCAGGCCTAGTGGTTAGAGTGGAGGGCGCGACGGGTAGACTAGTGGTTAGAATGGAGGAGGGCAGCCTAGTGGTTAGAGTGGAGGGGCAGCAGCCTGGTGGTTAGAGTGGAGGCAGCAGGTAGCCCTAGTGGTTAGAGTGGAGGGAGGCAGGGCATGCAGCCTAGTGGTTAGAGTGGAGGGAGACCTCATGGTTAGACCAGCAGGTCTAGTGGTTAGAGTGGAGTGGTGGCAGGTCCTGGTGGTTAGAAGAGAGGCAGAGGTCTAGTGGTTAGAGTGGAGGGCAGCAGGTCTAGTGGTTAGAGTGGAGGGCAGCACTAGTGGTTAGAAGGAGGCAGCAGGTCTAGTGGTTAGAGTGGAGGGAAGCAGGTCTAGTGGTTAGAGTGGAGGGGCAGCAGGTCTAGTGGTTAGAGTGGAGGGGCAGCAGGTCTAGTGGTTAGAGTGGAGGGCGGCAGCAGGTCTAGTGGTTAGAGTGGAGGGTGACGGTAGCCTAGTGGTTGTGTGGAGGCGCAGGTCTAGTGGTTAGAGTGGAGGGCGAGGTAGCCTAGTGGTTAGCGTGGAGGGAGGCTAGTGGTTAGAGTGGAGGGGCAGCAGGTCTAGTGGTTAGAGTGGAGGGGCACAGGTCTCCAGTGGTTAGGGGCGGAAAGGGCAGCAGGTCTAGTGGTTAGAGTGGAGGGGCAGGGTAGCCTAGTGGTTACAGGGGCGGCAGGTCTAGTGGTTAGAGTGGAGGGCAGCAGGTCTAGTGGTTAGAGTGGAGGGGCAGCAGGTCTAGTGGTTAGAGTGGAGGGGCGACAGGCAACCAGCAGGTCTGGTGGTTAGTGTGGAGGGCGACTAGTAACCAGCAGGTCTAGTGGTTAGAGTGGAGGGGAAGCAGGTCTAGTGGTTAGAGTGGAGGGCAGCAGGTCTAGTGGTTAGAGTGGAGGGGCAGCAGGTCTAGTGGTTAGAGTGGAGGGGCAGCTGGTCTAGTGGTTAGAGTGGAGGGGTGACTAGTAACCAGCAGGTCTAGTGGTTAGAGTGGAGGGGCAGCAGGTCTAGTGGTTAGAGTGGAGGGCAGCAGGTCTAGTGGTTAGAGTGGAGGGGCAGCAGGTCTAGTGGTTAGAGTGGAGGGGCAGCTGGTCTAGTGGTTAGAGTGGAGGGGCAGGGTAGCCTAGTGGTTAGAGTGGAGGTGGAGGGGCAGTAGCCTCGTGGTTAGAGTGGAGGGCGGCAGGGTAGCCCAGATAGTGGTTAGAGTGGAGGGGCGGCAGGTAGCCTAGTGGTTAGAGTGGAGGCGGCAGATCAGGTCTAGTGGTTAGAGTGGAGGGGCAGCAGGTCTAGTGGTTAGAGTGGAGGGCGGCAGCTGGTCTAGTGGTTAGAGTGGAGGGGCAGGCAGCCTAGTGGTTAGAGTGGATGGGCAGGCCTAGTGGTTAGCGGTTTTGGTGGCAGCAGGCCTAGTGGTTAGAGTGGAGGGCGGCAGGGTGCGCAGCAGGTCTAGTGGTTAGAGTGGAGGGGCAGCAGGTCTAGTGGTTAGAGTGGAGGGGCAGCAGGTCTAGTGGTTAGAGTGGAGGGGCAGCAGGTCTAGTGGTTAGAGTGGAGGGGCAGCAGGTCTAGTGGTTAGACCAGGGGCTGCAGGTCTAGTGGTTAGAGTGGAGGGCTGCAGGTCTAGTGGTTCGCTTTCGAGGGCAGCAGGTTTAGTGGTTAAAGTGGAGGGGTGGCAGGGTGGCGCAGCAGGTCTAGTGGTTAGAGTGGAGGGGCAGGGCAGGTCTAGTGGTTAGAGTGGAGGGGCAGCAGGTCTAGTGGTTAGAGTGGAGGGGCAGGCAGACTAACCAGTTAGGTGGAGGGGCGGCAGGTAGACTAGGGTTAGAGGAGAGGCGGCAGGGTAGTAGTCTAGTGGTTAGAGTGGAGGGTCACCAGCAGGTCTAGTGGTTAGAGTGGAGACTAGTAAAGCCAACAGTCTGGTTAGAGTGGAGGGCTAGCAGGTCTAGTGGTTGGAGCCTAGTGGTTAGAGGGAATCAGAACCAGCAGGTCTAGTGGTTGGAGTGGAGGGGTGACTGGGTAGCCAACAGGTCTAGTGGCAGAGTGGAGGGGCAGCAGGTCTGCAGTGGTTAGAGTGGAGAGGCAGCAGGTCTAGTGGTTAGAGTGGAGGGCGACAAGTAACCAGCAGGTCAAGTGGTTAGAGTGGAAGGGCACCAGGTCTTGGTTAGAGGGGAGGGGCAGCAGGTCTAGTGGTTAGAGTGGAGGGGGCGACTAGTAACCAGCAGGTCTAGGGCACCGCATCGGGGCGGCAGGGTCCAAATGGTTGGAGAGTGGGACCAGCAACCAGCAGGGCAGCCTAGTGGTTAGAGTGTTGGACTAGTAACCAGGCAGTCTAGGGCACGCATCTTGAGGGGCGGCAGGGCAGCCTAGTGGTTAGAGCGTTGGACGGCTGGGCAGTCTAGTAACCCAGCAGGTCTAGGCACCACATCTTGGGGCAGCAGGGCAGACCTAGTGGTTAGAGTGTTGGACCAGTAACCAGCAGGTAGCCTAGTGGTTAGAGTGTTGGACTAGGGCACCAACAGGTCTAGGGCACCGCATCTTGGGGCGGCAGGGCAGCCTAGGTTAGAGCGTTCGACTAGTAACCAGCAGGTCAGGGCACCGGTCAGGGGTGGAGGGCGAGCCTTGTGGTTAGAGCGTTGGACCAGTAACCAGGTCTAGGCAGTAGCCTAGTGGTTAGACGTGTTGGACTAGCAACCAACAGGTCTTAGGTCACCACATCTTGGGGTGGCAGGGTAGCCTAGTGGTTAGAGTGTTGGACTAGTAACCAGCAGGTCTAGGGCACCGCATCTTGGGTGTGGCAAGGTAGCGTTGAACTAGTAAGAGTGGAGGGTGACTTGTAACCAGCAGGTCTAGTGGTTAGAGTTTTGGAGGGGCGACTAGTAACCAACAGGTCTAGTGGTTAGAGTGGAGGCAGACCAGTTAGTGGTTAGAGTGGAGGGGCGACTAGTAACCAGCAGGTCTAGTGGTTAGAGGATCAGCGGTGGAGGGGAGGGGCAGCAGGTCTAGTGGTTAGAGTGGAGGGCCAGCAGGTCTAGTGGTTAGAGTGGAGGGGCTAGTGGTTAGAGTGGAGGGGTGGAGGGGAGGCAGCAGGTCTAGTGGTTAGAGTGGAGGGCAGCAGGTCTAGTGGTTAGAGTGGAGGGGAGGACAGCAGGTCTAGTGGTTAGAGTGGAGGGGGACTAGTAACCAGCAGGTCTAGTGGTTAGAGTGGAGGGGCAACTAGTAACCAGGTCTAGTGGTTAGAGTGGAGGGGAGCAGCAGGTCTAGTGCTTAGAGTGGAGGGGCCACTATAAGCACGCCTAGTGGTTAGAGTGGAGGGGGCAGGTCTAGTGGTTAGAGTGGAGGGGGCAGCAGGTCTAGTGGTTAGAGTGGGGGGCAGCAGGTCTAGTGGTTAGAGTGGAGGGGCAGCAGGTCTAGTGGTTAGAGTGGAGGGTTACAGGGGCCTAGTGGTTAGAGTGGAGGGACATATATCTAGTGGTTGTATGGAGGGATGCAGGGTGGCACAGCAGGTCTAGTGGTTAGAGTGAGGGGCAGCAGGTCTAGTGGTTAGAGGAGGGCAGCAGGTCTAGTGGTTAGAGTGGAGGGGCAGCAGGTCTAGTGGTTAGAGGAGGGCAGCAGGTAATCGTGGTTAGAGGAGAGGTGGCAGGCAGCCTAGTGGTTAGAGTGGAGGGCGGCAGGTCTAGTGGTTAGAGTGGAGGCACAGGTCTAGTGGTTAGAGTGGGAGGGGAACAGGTCTAGTGGTTGGAGTGAGGGGCAGCAGGTCTAGTGGTTGGGAGTGGAGGGGCGACTAGTAACTAGAGTGGAGGGGCGGCAGGGTGGCCCAGCAGGTCTAGTGGTTAGAGTGGAGGGCGCAGCAGGTCTAGTGGTTAGAGTGGAGGGGCAGCAGGTCTAGTGGTTAGAGTGGAGGGGCGACTAGTAACCAGCAGGTCTGGTGGTTAGAGTGGAGGGGCAACTAGTAACCAGCAGGTCTAGTGGTTAGAGTGGAGGGGGCAGCAGGTAGCCTAGTGGTTAGAGTGGAGGGGGCAGCAGGGTAGCCTAGTGGTTAGAGTGGAGGGGCGGCAGGTAGCCTAGTGGTTAGAGTGGAGGGGCGGCAGGTCTAGTGGTTAGAGTGGAGGGGCAGCAGGTCTAGTGGTTAGAGTGGAGGGGCAGCAGGTCTAGTGGTTAGAGTGGAGGGGCAGCGTGGTCTAGTGGTTAGAGTGGAGGGGCAGGGGTAACCAGCAGGTCTAGTGGTTAGAGTGGAGGGGCAGCAGGTCTAGTGGTTAGAGTGGAGAGGGCAGCAGGTCTAGTGGTTAGAG
>NW_024606109.1:0-6719 GCF_018296145.1 Oncorhynchus tshawytscha | reverse complement strand
GGGCACAAAAACCAGATTGGAATTTTTCTAAAATACAGTTTGCAAAATAATTTGAACATCAATTTCTCCAGAATTTTGCTGGAGAATGGAAGGTTGGAGAATGGCTGAAAATTGCTAAAAGCTTAAGAATCCAAATGACTTTTCTTCAGAAGGGGTTTCACCAAAGCCGTTTTTAGTGCAGTAGGGAAAGTGCCTGTGAACAGGTAGTGATTATAGCTTGAACTTCTTCAGATACACAATTAAATATTGTTTTGAGGAAGGTGATGGGGACAGGATTGAGAAAGGCAGGTAGAAGGCTTAAATTGTGATGTCACTTTCCGGAGCATGTCTGTGTCAACCAGGGGAAATAAATCCATCATGCCTTTGCATGGTAGCTAGGGCACATATCATGAAACTTCTCATGAGGTCTTACTTGACTGACACCCAGCTTAATGTTGGTTATCTTATCTCTAAAATATTCCACAAACTCATCACATTTAGAGGTGGAGGAAAGTTCACATGGGTTTGCTGGGGTAGGATTTATCAGGCCATCAATGGTCGAAAAGAGCACTCTCTAATTATTTTGATTAAGAGTAATCAAGAGAGCCCATCTGGCATTTCTAATTGTGTAGGAGTGTGCGTTAAGACCACCCCTACACTCTTTAAAAAGGGTTATAAAAGGATTATTCGGGTGTCCCTATAGGATAACCCTTTTTGGTTTCAGGTAAAACTATTTGGGGTTCCATGTACAACCCTCTGTGGAAAGGGTTCTACCTGGTAACCAAAATGGTTCTACTTGGAACCAAAAGGGGTCCACCCAGAACCAAAGATGGATCTTCAAAGGGTTCTCCTATGGGGACAGCCAAAGAACCATTTAGGTTCTAGATATCACCTTTTTCTCTAAGAGTGTAACATACAGCTTGCTGAGTGATGTCATGAGGGGGTAAAGGTCGAGAGTCTGCCATTTTCATGTCACAGGAAGTGTTTATTTTTTGTATCATCTAGACAGTATTATGAGTATCATTAAAGCTCTTATTATGTTAAAATAATTAATGACTTCTACCATCTCCTCCATGATGTTAGTACACTATTGTTCAAAAGTTTGGGGTCACTTAGAAATGTCCTTGTTTTTCATTTTATTTTTTTTATTTTTTTATTTCACCTTTATTTAACCAGGTAGGCTAGTTGAGAACAAGTTCTCATTTGCAACTGCGATCTGGCCAAGATAAAGCATAGCAGTGTGAACAGACAACACAGAGTTACACATGGAGTAAACAATTAACAAGTCAATAACACAGTAGGAAAAAAAGGGGAGTCTATATACATTGTGTGCAAAAGGCATGAGGAGGTAGGCGAATAATTACAATTTTGCAGATTAATAACACTGGAGTGATAAATGATCAGATGGTCATGTACAGGTAGAGATATTGGTGTGCAAAAGAGCAGAAAAGTAAATAGATAAAAACAGTATGGGGATGAGGTAGGTAAAAATGGGTGGGCTATTTACCGATAGACCATGTACAGCTGCAGCGATCGGTTAATTGCTCAGATAGCAGATGTTTGAAGTTGGTGAGGGAGATAAAAGTCTCCAACTTCAGCGATTTTTGCAATTCATTCCAGTCACAGGCAGCAGAGAACTGGAACGAAAGGTGTTGGCTTTAGGGATGATCAGTGAGATACACCTGCTGGAGCGCGTGCTACGGATGGGTGTTGCCATCGTGACCAGTGAACTGAGATAAGGCGGAGCTTTACCTAGCATGGACTTGTAGATGACCTGGAGCCAGTGGGTCTGGCGACGAATATGTAGCGAGGGCCAGCCGACTAGAGCATACAAGTCGCAGTGGTGGGTGGTATAAGGTGCTTTAGTGACAAAACGGATGGCACTGTGATAAACTGCATCCAGTTTGCTGAGTAGAGTGTTGGAAGAAATTTTGTAGATGATATCGCCGAAGTCGAGGATCGGTAGGATAGTCAGTTTTACTAGGGTAAGTTTGGCGGCGTGAGTGAAGGAGGCTTTGTTGCGGAATAGAAAGCCGATTCTTGATTTGATTTTCGATTGGAGATGTTTGATATGAGTCTGGAAGGAGAGTTTACAGTCTAGCCAGACACCTAGGTACTTATAGATGTCCACATATTCAAGGTCGGAACCATCCAGGGTGGTGATGCTGGTCAGGCGTGCAGGTGCAGGCAGCGAACGGTTGAAAAGCATGCATTTGGTTTTACTAGCGTTTAAGAGCAGTTGGAGGCCACGGAAGGAGTGTTGTATGGCATTGAAGCTCGTTTGGAGGTTAGATAGCACAGTGTCCAAGGACGGGCCGGAAGTATATAGAATGGTGTCGTCTGCGTAGAGGTGGATCAGGGAATTGCCCGCAGCAAGAGCAACATCATTGATATATACAGAGAAAAGAGTCGGCCCGAGGATTGAACCCTGTGGCGCCCCCATAGAGACTGCCAGAGGACCGGACAGCATGCCCTCCGATTTGACACACTGAACTCTGTCTGCAAAGTAATTGGTGAACCAGGCAAGGCAGTCATCCGAAAGACCGAGGCTACTGAGTCTGCCGATAAGAATATGGTGATTGACAGAGTCGAAAGCCTTGGCAAGGTCGATGAAGACAGCTGCACAGTACTGTCTTTTATCGATGGCGGTTATGATATCGTTTAGTACCTTGAGCGTGGCTGAGGTGCACCCGTGACCGCTCGGAAACCCGATTGCACAGCGGAGAAGGTACGGTGGGATTCGAGATGGTCAGTGACCTGTTTGTTGACTTGGCTTTCGAAGACCTTAGATAGGCAGGGCAGGATGGATATAGGTCTGTAACAGTTTGGGTCCAGGGTGTCTCCCCCTGTGAAGAGGGGGATGACTGCGGCAGCTTTCCAATCCTTGGGGATCTCAGACGATATGAAAGAGAGGTTGAACAGGCTGGTAATAGGGGTTGCGACAATGGCGGCGGATAGTTTCAGAAATAGAGGGTCCAGATTGTCAAGCCCAGCTGATTTGTACGGGTCCAGGTTTTGCAGCTCTTTCAGAACATCTGCTATCTGGATTTGGGTAAAGGAGAACCTGGAGAGGCTTGGGCGAGTAGCTACGGGGGGGGCGGAGCTGTTGGCTGAGGTTGGAGTAGCCAGGCGGAAGGCATGGCCAGCTGTTGAGAAATGCTTGTTGAAGTTTTCGATAATCATGGATTTATCGGTGGTGACCGTGTTACCTAGCCTCAGTGCAGTGGGCAGCTGGGAGGAGGTGCTCTTGTTCTCCATGGACTTCACAGTGTCCCAGAACTTTTTGGAGTTGGAGCTACAGGATGCAAACTTCTGCCTGAAGAAGCTGGCCTTAGCTTTCCTGACTGACTGCGTGTATTGGTTCCTGACTTCCCTGAACAGTTGCATATCGCGGTGACTATTCGATGCTATTGCAATCCGCCACAGGATATTTTTGTGCTGGTCGAGGGCAGTCAGGTCTGGAGTGAACCAAGGGCTGTATCTGTTCTTAGTTCTGCATTTTTTGAACGGAGCATGCTTATCTAAAATGGTGAGGGAGTTACTTTTAAAGAATGACCAGGCATCCTCAACTGACGGGATGAGGTCAATGTCCTTCCAGGATACCCGGGCCAGGTCGATTAGAAAGGCCTGCTCACAGAAGTGATTTAGGGAGCGTTTGACAGTGATGAGGGGTGGTCGTTTGACTGTGGCTCCGTAGCGGATACAGGCAATGAGGCAGTGATCGCTGAGATCCTGGTTGAAGACAGCAGAGGTGTATTTGGAGGGCCAGTTGGTCAGGATGACGTCTATGAGGGTGCCCTTGTTTACAGATTTGAGGTTGTACCTGGTGGGTTCCTTGATGATTTGTGTGAGATTGAGGGCATCTAGCTTAGATTGTAGGACTGCCGAGGTGTTAAGCATATCCCAGTTTAGGTCACCTAACAGAACAAACTCTGAAGCTAGATGGGGGGCGATCAATTCACAAATGGTGTCCAGGGCACAGCTGGGAGCTGAGGGGGGTCGGTAGCAGGCGGCAACAGTGAGAGACTTATTTCTGGAGAGAGTAATTTTCAAAATTAGTAGTTCGAACTGTTTGGGTATGGACCTGGAAAGTATGCCATTACTTTGCAGGCTCTCTCTGCAGTAAACTGCAACTCCTCCCCCTTTGGCAGTTCTATCTTGACGGAAAATGTTATAGTTGGGTATGGAAATCTCAGAATTTTGGTGGCCTTCCTGAGCCAGGATTCAGACACAGCAAGGACATCAGGGTTAGCAGAGTGTGCTAAAGCAGTGAGTAAAACAAACTTAGGGAGGAGGCTTCTGATGTTGACATGCATGAAACCAAGGCTTTTTCGATCACAGAAGTCAACAAATGAGGGTGCCTGGGGACATGCAGGGCCTGGGTTTACCTCCACATCACCCGCGGAACAGAGGAGGAGTAGAATGAGGGTGCGGCTAAAGGCTATCAAAACTGGTCGCCTGGAGCATTGGGGACAGAGAATAAAAGGAGCAGATTTCTGGGCATGGTAGAATATATTCAGGGCATAATGCGCAGACAGGGGTATGGTGGGGTGCGGGTACAGCGGAGGTAAGCCCAGGCACTGGGTGATGATGAGAGAGGTTGTATCTCTGGACATGCTGGTTGTAATGGGTGAGGTCACCGCATGTGTGGGAGGTGGGACAAAGGAGGTATCAGGGGTATGAAGAGTGGAACTAGGGGCTCCATTGTAAACTAAAACAATGATAACTAACCTGAACAACAGTATACAAGGCATATTGACATTTGAGAGAGACATACAGCGAGGCATACAGTAATCACAGGTGTTGAATTGGGAGAGCTAGCTAAAACAAAAGAAAAGAAAAGCTGATTTTTTTGTCCATTAAAATAACATCAAATTGATCAAAACCACCTTTGTAGACATTGTTAATGTTGTAAATGACTATTGTAGCTGGAAACAGCTGATTTCTTTATGGAATATCTACATAGGCATACAGAGGCCCATTATCAGCAACCATCACTCCTGTGTTCCAAAGGCATGTTGTGTTAGCTAATCCAAGTGTATCATTTTAAAAGGTTAATTGATCATTAGAAAACCATTTTGCAATTACATTAGCACAGCAGAAAAATGTTGTTCTGATTAAAGTTGCAATAAAACTGGCATTCTTTAGACTAGTTGAGTATCTGGAGCATCAGCATTTGTGGGTTCGATTATAGGCTCAAAATGGCAAGAAACAAAGAGCTTTCTTCTGAAACTCGTCAGTCTATTCTTGTTCTGAGAAATGAAGGCTATGCCACACGAGAAATTTCCAAGAAACTGAAGATCTCGTACAAAGCTGTGTACTAATCCCTTCATAGAACAGAGCAAACTGTCTCTAACCAGAATAGAAAGAGGAGTGGGAGACCCCGGTGCACAACTGGGCAAGAGGACAAGTACATTAGAATCTCTAGTTTGAGAAAGAGAAGCCTCACAAGTCCTCAACTGTTAGCTTCATTAAATAGTACCCGCAAAACACCAGTCTCAACATCAATAGTGAAGAGGCGACTCAGGGATGCTGGCCTTCTAGGCAGAGTTGCAAAGAAAAAGCCATATCTTAGACTGGCCAATAAAAAGAAAAGATTAAGATGGGCAAAAGAACATAGACCCTGGACAAGGGAAGATTGGAAAAAAAGTGTTATGGCCAGACAAATCTAAGTTTGAGGTGTTCAGATCACAAAGAAGAACATTCGTGAGGTGCAGAAGAAATGGAAAGATGCTGGAGGACTGCTTGACGCCATCTTTCAAGCATGGTGGAGGCAATGTGATGGTCTGGGGTGCTTTGGTGGAAGTAAAGTGGGAGATTTGTACAGGGATTTCAAGGGAGCTTGAAGAAGGAAGGCTATCACTCCATTTTGCAACGACATACCATGTGGACGGCCCATAATTGGAGCCAATTTCCTCCTACAACAGGACAATGACCCAAAGCACTGTTCCAAACTATGCAATAATTATTTAGGGAAGAATACCAGTCAGCTGGTATTCTGTCTATAATGGAGTGGCCAGCTTGACCGTATGGTATGTAAGAAGTGCCCATCAAGCCAATCCAACTTGTGGGAGGTGCTTCAGGAAGCATGGGGTGAAATCTCTTCAGATTACCTAAACAAATTGACAACAAGAGTGCCAAAGGTCTGCAAGGCCGAAATTGCAGCAAATGGAGGATTCTTTGACGAAAGCAAAGTTTGAAGGACACAATTATTATTTCAATTAAAAAACATTATTTATAACCTTGTCAATGTCTTGACTATATTTCCAAATCATTTTGCAACTCATTTCATGTATATTTCCATGGAAAACACTGACATTTCTAAGTGACCCCAAACTTTTGAACGGTGGTTTACATACACCTTAGCCAAATACATTTAATCTCAGTTTTTCACAATTACTGACATTTAATCTGTGTACAAATTCCCTGTTTTAGGTCAGTTAGGATCACCACTTTATTTTAAGAATGTGCAATGTCAGAATAGTAGTAGAGAGAATGATTTATTTCAGCTTTTATTTATTTCATCACATTCCATTCCTGGGTCAGAAGTTTACATACACTCAATTAGTATTTGGTAGCATTGCCTTTAAATTCTTTAACTTGGGTCAAATGTTTTGGGTAGCCTTCCACAAGCTTCCCACAATAAGTTGGGTGAATTTTGGCCCGTTCCTCCTGACAAAGCTGGTGTAACTGAGTCAGGTTTGTTGGCCTCCTTGCTCGCACACGCTTTCTCAGTTCTG
>NW_024606108.1:0-6716 GCF_018296145.1 Oncorhynchus tshawytscha | reverse complement strand
GGTATGACTAAAAATTGCTGTATACCAGCGGAACCCATCCAACTTGAAGTATCTGGAGCAGTTTTCCTTGAAGAATGGGATAAAATCCCAGTGGCTACATGTGCCAAGCTTAACGAGACATATTCCAAGAGACTTGCAGATGTAATTGCTGCAAAAGGTGTCTCTACAAATTATTGATTTTGGGGGGTGAGTAGTTATGCACGCTCAAGTTGTAATTTTTTTATCTTGTTTGATTCACAATAAAAAATATTTTGTATCTTCAAAGTGGTAGGCATGTTGTGTAAATGAAAAGATACAAACCCCCCAAAGTCACGCCCTGACTATAGAGAGCCATTGTTTCTCTTCGGTGTAGTATGTCAGGGCGTGACTGGGGGTGATCTAGTTTATTTATTTCTATGTGGTGTTCTAGTTTATTTTCTATGTTGGTGATTTGTATGATTCCCAGTTGGAGGCAGCTGGTGATCATTGTCTCTAATTGGAAATCACATTTAAGTAGCTGTTTTTTCCACCTGTTTTTGTGGGATATTGTTTTGTGTTTGTGCATGTGCACCACTTTGTCACGTTTCGTGCTTTCTTTATTGTTTTGTGCGTTTCACTAAATAAAGATGTGGAACCCAGATTCTGCGGCACGTTGGTGCTTCCAACGAATATCGTAACACCCAAAAATGTATTTTAATTCCAGGTTCTAAGGCAACAAAATAGGAACAATGCCAAAGAGGTGAATACTTTTGCAAGCCACTGTAGGTGTACATGTCGAGAGAAATTTGAGTAATCAAAGGGACAGACATTCACACATTCAATACCGCTTGCACAATCTTGCCTGTATGTAGCTGATTTAGAGTGTAATCATTAGTCAACAGTTGCAAACAATATTTTCTATTGTACAAATTCAGGTATGTTTAAATTCAGTTATTCCTTCACTTGTGCACAACACAGCAGCTGTCTGTGACCAGGCGAATAAACCTTTCCTAGCCACACCTTCATATCATAACCGCTAACCCCTACACACAGCCTACATTTTTGACACCATATTAGCTAACGTCAAGTCAACAACATAGCTACAAGAACTAAAGCATTAGTGAACCCATTACAATCATGCAGTACAGTGTACAGTTAGCAAGTAGTTTAGCAATTATACTGGCGGGCCTCACTGGCAATAAATTAATAAAACCAAAAGCTTACCTTGACTTGGAAGACTTCCAGTGTTGGATAGCCATAGCCAGCTAGATAACATAGCATCCCTCTCTGTTTGAGCCGGGTGTCTGAGTAGATTAGGCTAAACTAGCTAGCTGCATTCCCGAGCTAAGTAAGTGAAAGGGATTTTTTTTTAAATTGCTAGCTCTCTCTCCCTTTCTCTCTCTTGCTTCTCCTTCATTTTTGAATAAATCACTTTGTTCAAAACTCATCAATTATTGTCTTTCTCTCTCTCTGAGTCAACTACTTATCACATTTTATGCACTGCAGTGCTAGCTAGCTGTAGCTTTGTCTTTCAGTACTAGATTCATTCTTTGATCATTTAATTGGGTGGACAAGATATCATTTTTTATTGTTTATTTTATTTCACCACCAATTTAACCAAATAGGCCAGTTGAAAACAAGTTCAAGATACTAATGCAGAATGCCACAGGATGTTTTTGTGCTGGTCAAAGGCAGTCAAGTCTGGGGTGAATTAAGGGCTATATCTGTTCTTCATTTTTTGAATGGGGCATTGTGAGGAAATCACTTTTGAAGAGCAACCAGGCATGCTCTATTGATGGGATGAGTTCAAAATCCTTCCAGGATACCCGGGCCAGGTCATTTAGAAAGGCCTGCTCGCTGAAGTGTTTTAGGGAGCGTTTGACAGTGATGAGCGGTGGTCGTTTGACCGCGGACCCAGTACACAGGCAGGCAATGAGGCAGTGATCGCTGAGCTCCTGATTGAAGACAGCAGAGGTGTATTTAGAGGGCAGGTTGGTCAGGATGATATCTAAGATGGTGCCCATTGTTAGATTTGGGGTTGTACATGGTAGATTCTTTGATGATTTGTGTGAGATTGAGGGCATCTAGCTTAGATTGTAGGATGGCCAGGGTGTTAATTATGTCCCAGGGCACAACTGGGGGCCGAGGAGGATCTATAACAAGCGGCAACAGTGAAAGACTTGTTTCTGGAAAGGTGTATTTTTAAAAGTAGAAGCTCAGATTGTTTGGGCACAGGCATAGATAGTATGACAGAACTCTGCAGGCCATCTCTGCAGTAGATTGCAACTCTGCCTTTTTTGGCAGTTCTATCTTGTCAGAAGATGTTATAGTTAGGGATGGAAATTTCTGGATTTTTGGTGGCCTTCCTAAGCCAGGATTCAGACACGACAAGGACATCTGGGTTGGTGGAGTGTGCTAAAGCAGTGAATAAAACAAACTTAGGGAGGAGGCTTCTAATGTTAACATGCATGACACCAATGCTTTTATGGTTACAGAAGTCAACAAATGAGAGCGCCTAGGGAATGGGAGTGATGCTGGGGGCTGCAGGGCCTGGGTTAACCTCTGCATCACCAGAGGAACAAAGGAGGAATAGGATAAGAGTACGGCTAAAGGCTAAAATAACTGATCATCTAGTGCGTTCGGAACAGAGAGTAAAAGGAGCAGGTTTCTGGGCGCTGAAGAATAGATTCAAGGCATAATGTGTAGACAAGGGTATGGTAGGATGTGAATACAGTGGAGGTAAGCCTAGGCATTGAGTGACGATGAGAGAGGTTTTGTCTCTAGAGGCACCATTTAAGCCAGGTGCGGTCACCGCATGTGTGGGGGTGGAACATAAGGGCTAGCTAAGGCATATTGAGCAGGGCTAGAGGCTCTACAGTGAAACAAGATAATAATTGCTAACCAAAACAGCAATAGACAAGGCATATTGACATTAGGGAGAGGCATGTGTAGCCGAATGATCATAGGGTCCAGTGAGTAGCTGGGCGAGCTGGAGGCACAGCGATTCAGGCGAGCAGACAGCAGGCTAGCAGATGGGCCTCAGGGGTACGTCGCAACAGAAGAGTCTGTTGAAACCCCCTCAGACTGTTACGTCGGCAGGACAGTCGTGATGGATTGGCTGGGCTCCGTGTTGGCAGAAAAGGGTCCAGGCCAATTGTCAAAAGAGGTCATTGAAGCCTAGTGAATGCTTGATGGAAGCTCCTCGGGCTAGCCGGGAGACGAGCCTAGTTCGAGGCTAACTCCAGGCTAACTGGTGCATGCTTCGGGACAGAGACATTAGACAAGAGTAGCCACTCGGATAGCAGCTAGCTAGCTGCGATGATCCGAAGTAAAGGTTCAGAGCTTGCGGTAGGAATCCGGGGGTGTGGTAGAGAAAAGCAGTCTGAAATGCTCTGGGTAGATATCACACTATGCAGGCAGGCAGGAGTTTCCTGGGCTGAGGCTGGCAGTCCGGGTTAACGGTGATGACGGCTAGCAGTGGCTAACTGACTACTAGCTAGTAGCTAGTTAGCTGGCTACCTTCTGAACGGGGATCCGGTTCAAAAGTGTAAAAATAGTAGATCCATACCACGTTGGGTGAGGCGGGTTGCAGGTGAGTATGTTCAGTCCGTAGGGGGAAAATGAGATACATTTATTTTTCTTGTAATATATACAAAATATATAAGAAGAAAAACTATATATACAAGGGACGGACAAGACAATCAAAACAGACATCCCCACTGCTACGCCATCTTGGAATTATGATGGCTTAGCAGCTGCAAGAGCTCCGATAGGTTGGAGGACATCCTCTGGAAGTTGTCATAGTTACTGTTTAAGTCTGTGGAAGGGGGTGAGAACCACAAGCCTCCTAGGTTTTGCATTGAAGTTAATGTACCCAGAGGGTGTCACGATTCCCACCGAAGGTGGCTCCTCTCCCTGTTCGGGCGGTGCTCGGCGGTCGTCGATCCATTTTTCCCGACTCCTTTGGGAGGTGAGAGCGTGAATGCCCTCGTCTCCTGGCTGTCCGGCAAAGCTCTGGAGTGGGCCAACGCGGTCTGGGATGGACCAGACTCGGCGAGGGACCATTCTTTTTTTTACCTCTTCCCGGGTAGTGTTCGACCACCCCCCCGGGGGTCAGGCAGCAGGTGAGCGTCTGTTCCATCTACGGCAGGAGACGAGGAGCGCTCAAGATTTCGCGCTGGAGTTCAGGACCTGGACATGTCCATCGGGTTGGACAACTGGCTGGCGACGAGCGGGCATCCGGATCGGATCCTGTTGGTTCCACCCCCCCAGTGCCTCCGCTCCAACCCCGATGGAGTTGGGGGTGCTGCAGCGAGGGCGATCGGAGGAGGAGCCTCCTCCTGCACTGGGTGTGGTCGGAGAGGGCACACTGCCGACCGGTGCTGGAGGAGCTCGTCTTGGAGTCG
The DNA here is from genome assembly GCF_018296145.1 of Oncorhynchus tshawytscha. NCBI lineage: Eukaryota > Metazoa > Chordata > Actinopteri > Salmoniformes > Salmonidae > Oncorhynchus > Oncorhynchus tshawytscha. The sequence continues at coordinate 2,352 of NW_024606108.1, read as the reverse complement.
AGACAGCAGGCCGAGTACTGTTCCCGGCACCCCAGGTGAGTCAGCACCAGGCTTACCCAGAGCCCCCTGTTGGTCACATGTATGTGTTAATCTCTTTCCCTGAGTTTTGTCCCAATTCCCAACACAAGGCGCTAGTAGATTCAGGCTTAGCAGGGAATTTCATGGACCGCGGTTTCGCGCATAGGTTAGCGATTCCCCTGGTTCAGATAGACAAACCATTCCATGAGTACTCCCTAGATAGTTGACCATTAGGGTCAAGGGTAGTTAGGGAGTCCACGGCCCCACTGGACATTACGTTACGCAGGAGGGTCACGAGGAGAGAATTAGTCTCTTCCTCATTTATTCACCTGCATTTCCGGTGGTGCTAGGGATTCCCTGGTTGGCCCTTCACAACCCCACTATTTCGTGGCAACAGAGGGCTCTAAATGGGTGGTCAGAGGAGTGCTCAGGTAGGTGCGTGGGAGTTTCCATTGGTGCAACAACGGTGGAGGGTCCAGACCAAAGCTCCACCGTACGCATTCCCCCCCGAATATGCCGATTTGGCTATCGCTTTCTGTAAAAAGAGGGCGACCCAATTACCACCCCATCGACGAGGGGATTGTGTGATAAACCTCCATGTAAACACCGCCCTTCCCAGGAGTCACGTGTATCCCCTGTCACAGGAGGAGACGGTGGCTATGGAAACACATGTCTCTGAATCTCTGAGGCAGGGGTACATTCGTCCTCCACGTCACCCGTCTCCTCGAGTTTATTTTTTGTGAGGAAGAAGGAGGGAGGTCTGCGTCCGTGCATTGACTATAGAGGTCTAAATTCTATTACGGTGGGGTACAGTTACCCGCTACCTCTCATCACTATCACTACGGAGTCATTTCACGGAGCACGCTTCTTCACAAAACTGGATCTCAGGAGCGTGTATAACTTGGTGCGTATCCGTTAGGGAGATGAGTGGAAGACAGCGTTTAGTGCCACATTTGGCCATTATGAGTACCTCGTCATGCCGCATGGGTTGAAGAATGCCCCAGCAGTCTTCCAATCCTTTGTAGATGAGATTCTCAGGGACCTGCACTGGCAGGGTGTGGAAGCGTATATCGATGACATCTTGATATATTCCGCCACACACGCTGCGCATGTGTCTCTGGTGCGCAGAGTACTTGGGCGACTGTTGGAGCATGACCTATACGTCAAGGCTGAGAAATGTGTGTTCTCCCAACAGGCTGTCTCCTTCCTGGGTTATCGCATTTCCACATCAGAGTTGGTGATGGAGTGTGACCACATTGCAGCCGTGCATAATTGGCCAACTCCCACCACGGTAAATGAGGTGCAGAGGTTTTTACGGTTTGCCAATTACTACTGGAGGTTTATCCGAGGTTTTGGGCAGGTGGCTGCTACCATTACCTCACTGCTGAAGGTGGGGCCGGTGTGTCTGCAGTGGTCGGCTGAGGCGGACAGAGCGTTTAGTCGCTTGAGGACTCTGTTTACCGAGGCTCCCGAGTTGGCTCATCCGGATCCCTCTTTGGCATTCATGGTGGAGGTGGATGCATCCGAGGCTGGGATTGGAGCCGTGCTCTCACAGCGCTCGGGCGCGCCACTGAAGGTCCGCCTCTGCGCTTTCTTTTCGAAGAAGCTCAGCCCGGCAGACCGAAACTATGACGTGGGGGACCGGGAGTTGCTGGCTGTCGTAAAAGCCTAGAAGGTGTGGAGACATTGGCTTGACAGGGCTCAACACCCTTTCCTCATCTGGACTGACCATCGTAATCTGGAGTACATCCGGGCGGCGAGGGTTCAGCCCTCGCCAGGCAATGTGGGCCATGTTATTCACTAGATTCAGATTTACGATATCGCATAGACCGGGTTCCCAGAACGCTAAGGCAGACGCACTGCCCCATCTGTATGATACAGAGGAGCGGTCCATCATTCTGATCGGGGTCCCCAATTCACGTCCTGGGTATGGAGGGCGTTCATGGAGCGTCTGGGGGTCTCAGTCAGCCTGACCTCTGGTTTTCACCCCGAGAGTAATGGGCAGGTGGAGAGAGTAAACCAGGATGTGGGTAGGTTTCTGCGGTCGTATTGCCAGGACCGGCCAGGGGAGAGGGCGAGGTACGTTCCATGGGCAGAGATGGCCCAGATCTCACTCCACCACTCTTCAACTAACCTTTCGCCCTTTCAGTGCGTGTTGGGGTATCAGCCGGTCCTGGTACCGTGGCATCATACTCCATACTCCATGTGTAACTCTGTGTTGTCTGTTCACACTGCTATGCTTTATCTTGGCCAGTTGTAAATGAGAACTTGTTCTCAACTAGCCTACCTGGTTAAATAAAGGTGAAATAAAAAATAAAATAAAAATCTGAGCCG
>NW_024606107.1:0-6713 GCF_018296145.1 Oncorhynchus tshawytscha | reverse complement strand
GTTATGTGGCTCTCTCTCTCTCGTTACGTGGCTCTCTCTCTCTCTCTCGTTATGTGGCTCTCTCTCTCTCTCGCGTTATGTGGCTCTCTCTCTCTCTCTCGCTTTATGTGGCTCTCTCTCTCTCTCTGCGTTATGTGGCTCTCTCTCTCTCTCTCGTGTTATGTGGCTCTCTCTCTCTCTCGTTATGTGGCTCTCTCTCTCTCGTGTTTGTGGCTCTCTGCTCTCTCTCTCTCTCTGTTATGTGGCTCTCTCTCTCGTCGTTATGTGGCTCTCTCTCTCTCTCGCTGTTACGTGGCTCTCTCGTCTCTCTCTCTCTCGCGTTATGTGGCTCTCTCTCTCTCGTTATGTGGCTCTCTCTCTCTCTTATGTTATGTGGCTCTCTCTCTTATGTAGCTCTCTCTCTCTCGTTATGTGGCTCTCTCTCTCTCTCGTTATGGCTCTCTCTCTCTCTGTCATGTTATGTGGCTCTCTCTCTCTCTCGTTATGTGGCTCTCGCTCTCTCTCTCTCTCTCTCGTTATGTGGCTCTCTCTCTCTCGTTATGCTCTCTCTCGTATGTGGCTCTCTCTCTCTCTCTCTCTCTTATGTGGCTCTCTCTCTCTCTCTCGTTATGTGGCTCTCTCTCTCTCTCTCTCTCGTTATGTGGCTCTCTCTCTCTCTCTCTCCGTTATGTGGCTCTATCTCTCGTTATGTGGCTCTCTCTCTCTCTCTCTTATGTGGCTCTCTCTCTCTCTCTCTCTCTCTCTCTCTCGTTATGTGGCTCTCTCTCTCTCTCTCGTTATGTGGCTCTCTCTCTCTCTCTCGTTATGTGGCTCTCTCTCTCTCTCTCGTCGTTATGTGGCTCTCTCTCTCTCTCTCATTATGTGGCTCTCTCTCTCTCTCTCTCTCGTTATGTGGCTCTCTCTCTCTCTCTCTCGTTATGTGGCTCTCTCTCTCTCTCTCTCTCTCTCGTTATGTGGCTCTCTCTCTCTCTCTCTCTCTCATTATGTGGCTCTCTCTCTCTTATGTTATGTGGCTCTCTCTCTCTCTCTCTCTGTTATGTGGCTCTCTCTCGTGTTATGTGGCTCTCTCTCTCTCTCGTTATGTGGCTCTCTCTCTCGTTATGTGGCTCTCTCTCTGTTATGTGGCTCTCTCTCTCGTTATGTGGCTCTCTCTCTCTCGTTATGTGGCTCTCTCTCGTTATGTGGCTCTCTCTCTCTCTCTCTCTCGTTATGTGGCTCTCTCTCTCTCTCGTTATGTGGCTCTCTCTCTCTCTCTCTCTCTCGTTATGTGGCTCTCTCTCTCTCTCGTTATGTGGCTCTCTCTCTCTCTCTCTCGTTATGTGGCTCTCTCTCTCTCTCTCTCGTTATGTGGCTCTCTCTCTCTCTCTCTCTGTCTCGTTATGTGGCTCTCTCTCTCTCGTTATGTGGCTCTCTCTCTCTCTTATGTGGCTCTCTCTCTCTCTCGTTATGTGGCTCTCTCTCTCTCTCTCGTTATGTGGCTCTCTCTCTCTCTCTCTCTCGTTATGTGGCTCTCTCTCTCTCTGTCTCGTTATGTGGCTCTCTCTCTCTCTCTCTCTCGTTATGTGGCTCTCTCTTTCTCTCTCTCTCGTTATGTGGCTCTCTCTCTCTCTCTCTCTATGTGGCTCTCTCTCTGTGGTGTCTCTCTCTCTCTTGTTATGTGGCTCTCTCTCTCTCTCTCGTTATGTGGCTCTCTCTCTCTCTCTCATTATGTGGCTCTCTCTCTCTCTCTCTCGTTATGTGGCTCTCTCTCTCTCTCTCTCTCTCTCTCTGTTATGTGGCTCTCTCTCTCTCTCTCGTTATGTGGCTCTCTCTCTCTCGTTATGTGGCTCTCTCTCTCTCTCTCTCTCTCGTTATGTGGCTCTCTCTCTCTCTCTCTCTCATGTTATGTGGCTCTCTCTCTCTCTCGTTATGTGGCTCTCTCTCTCTCTCTCGTTATGTGGCTCTCTCTCTTCTCTCGTTATGTGGCTCTCTCTCTCTCTCTCTCTCTACGTTATGTGGCTCTCTCTCTCTCTCTTGTTATGTGGCTCTCTCTCTCTCGTTATGTGGCTCTCTCTCTCTCGTTATGTGGCTCTCTCTCTCGTTATGTGGTTCTCTCTCTCTCTCTCTCTCGTTATGTGGCTCTCTCTCTCTCTCTCGTTATGTGGCTCTCTCTCTCTCTCTCTCGTTATGTGGCTCTCTCTCTCTCTCTCTCTCGTTATGTGGCTCTCTCTCTCTCTCGTTATGTGGCTCTCTCTCTCTCTCTCTCTCTCGTTATGTGGCTCTCTCTCTCTCTCTCTCTCGTTATGTGGCTCTCTCTCTCTCTCTCTCTCGTTATGTGGCTCTCTCTCTCTCTCTCTCGTTATGTGGCTCTCTCTCTCTCTCTCGTTATGTGGCTCTCTCTCTCTTATGTGGCTCTCTCTCTCTCGTTATGTGGCTCTCTCTCTCTCTCTCGTTATGTGGCTCTCTCTCTCTCTCTCGTTATGTGGCTCTCTCTCTCTCTCTCGTTATGTGGCTCTCTCTCTCTCGTTATGTGGCTCTCTCTCTCTCTCTCTTGTTATGTGGCTCTCTCTCTCTCTCTCTCGTATGTGGCTCTCTCTCTCTCTCTCGTTATGTGGCTCTCTCTCTCTCTCTCTCGTTATGTGGCTCTCTCTCTCTCTCTCGTTATGTGGCTCTCTCTCTCTCTCTCTCATTATGTGGCTCTCTCTCTCTCTCTCTCTCTCTGTGGCTCTCTCTCTCTCTCTCGTTATGTGGCTCTCTCTCTCTCTCTCGTTATGTGGCTCTCTCTCTCTCTCGTTATGTGGCTCTCTCTCTCTCTCTCTCTTATGTGGCTCTCTCTCTTATGTGGCTCTCTCTCTCTCTCGTTATGTGGCTCTCTCTCTCTCTCTCGTTATGTGGCTCTCTCTCTCTCTCGTTATGTGGCTCTCTCTCTCTCTCTCGTTATGTGGCTCTCTCTCTCTCTCTTATGTGGCTCTCTCTCTCTCTCGTTATGTGGCTCTCTCTCTCTCTCTCTCTCTCTCGTTATGTGGCTCTCTCTCTCTCTCTCGTTATGTGGCTCTCTCTCTCTCTCTCTCTCGTTATGTGGCTCTCTCTCTCTCTCTCTCGTTATGTGGCTCTCTCTCTCTCTCGTTATGTGGCTCTCTCTCTCTCGTTATGTGGCTCTCTCTCTCTCTCTCGTTATGTGGCTCTCTCTCTCTCTCGTTATGTGGCTCTCTCTCTCTCTCTCTCTCGTTATGTGGCTCTCTCTCTCTCTCTCGTTATGTGGCTCTCTCTCTCTCTCTCTCGTTATGTGGCTCTCTCTCTCTCTCTCTCTCGTTATGTGGCTCTCTCTCTCTCTCTCTCTCTCTCTTGTTATGTGGCTCTCTCTCTCTCGTTATGTGGCTCTCTCTCTCTCTCTCTCTCTTTCGTTATGTGGCTCTCTCTCTCTCTCTGTGGCTCTCTCTCTCGTTATGTGGCTCTCTCTCTCTCTCTCTCGTTATGTGGCTCTCTCTCTCTCGTTATGTGGCTCTCTCTCTCTCTCGTTATGTGGCTCTCTCTCTCTCTCTCTCGTTATGTGGCTCTCTCTCTCTCTCTCTCTCTCGTTATGTGGCTCTCTCTCTCTCTCTCGTTATGTGGCTCTCTCTCTCTCTCTCGTTATGTGGCTCTCTCTCTCTCTCTCTCGTTATGTGGCTCTCTCTCTCTCTCGTTATGTGGCTCTCTCTCTCTCGTTATGTGGCTCTCTCTCTCTCTCTCGTTATGTGGCTCTCTCTCTCTCTCTCGTTATGTGGCTCTCTCTCTCTCTCTCGTTATGTGGCTCTCTCTCTCTCTCTCTCTCGTTATGTGGCTCTCTCTCTCTCTCTCGTTATGTGGCTCTCTCTCTCTCGTCTCTCGTTATGTGGCTCTCTCGCTCTCTCTCTCTCTCGTTATGTGGCTCTCTCTCTCTCTCTCTCTGTTATGTGGCTCTCTCTCTCTCTCTCTGTTATGTGGCTCTCTCTCTCTCTCTCGTTATGTGGCTCTCTCTCTCTCTCTCGTTATGTCTCTCTCTCTCTCTTATGTGGCTCTCTCCTCGTTATGTGGCTCTCTCTCTCTCTCTCTCTCGTTATGTGGCTCTCTCTCTCTCTCTTTCGTTATGTGGCTCTCTCTCTCTCTCTCTTATGTGGCTCTCTCTCTCTCTCTCTCGTGTTATGTGGCTCTCTCTCTCTCTCTCGTGTTATGTGGCTCTCTCTCTCTCTCTCTCTCTATTATGTGGCTCTCTCTCTCTCTCTGTTATGTGGCTCTCTCTCGTCTCTCTCTCTCGTGTTATGTGGCTCTCTCTCTCTCTCTCGTTATGTGGCTCTCTCTCTCTCTCTCTTATGTGGCTCTCTCTCTCTCTTCTGTGGCTATGTGGCTCTCTCTCTCTCTCTCTGTTATGTGGCTCTCTCTCTCTCTCTCTCTCTCTCTATTATGTGGCTCTCTCTCTCTCTCTCTCGTTGTATGTGGCTCTCTCTCTCTCTCTCGTTATGTGGCTCTCTCTCTCTCTCTCTCGTTATGTGGCTCTCTCTCTCTCTCTCGTTATGTGGCTCTCTCTCTCTCTCTCTCGTTATGTGGCTCTCTCTCTCTCGTTATGTGGCTCTCTCTCTCTCTCTCTCTCTCTCTCGTTATGTGGCTCTCTCTCTCTCTCTCTCTCTCGTTATGTGGCTCTCTCTCTCTCTCGTTATGTGGCTCTCTCTCTCTCTCGTTATGTGGCTCTCTCTCTCTCTCTCTCGTTATGTGGCTCTCTCTCTCTCTCTCTCGTTATGTGGCTCTCTCTCTCTCTCTCTCTCTCTCTCGTTATGTGGCTCTCTCTCTCTCTCTCTCTCGTTATGTGGCTCTCTCTCTCTCTCTCTCTATGTGGCTCTCTCTCTCTCTCTCGTTATGTGGCTCTCTCTCTCTCTCTCTCTCTCTCGTTATGTGGCTCTCTCTCTCTCTCTCTCGTTATGTGGCTCTCTCTCTCTCTCTCTCTCTCTCTCGTTATGTGGCTCTCTCTCTCTCTCTCTCTCTCGTTATGGCTCTCTCTCTCTCTCGTTATGTGGCTCTCTCTATCTATCTCTCATTTATGTGGCTCTCTCTCTCTCTCTCGTTATGTGGCTCTCTCTCTCTCTCTCGTTATGTGGCTCTCTCTCTCTCTCTCGTTATGTGGCTCTCTCTCTCTCTCTCGTTATGTGGCTCTCTCTCTCTCTCTCTCGTTATGTGGCTCTCTCTCTCTCTCTCTCGTTATGTGGCTCTCTCTCTCTCTTATGTCGCTCTCTCTGTCTCTCTTATGTGGCTCTCTCTCTCTCTCGTTATGTGGCTCTCTCTCTCTCTCTCGTTATGTGGCTCTCTCTCTCTCTCGTTATGTGGCTCTCTCTCTCTCTCTCTCTCGTTATGTGGCTCTCTCTCTCTCTCTCTCTATGCGTTATGGCTCTCTCTCTCTCTCTCTCATTATGTGGCTCTCTCTCTCTCGTTATGTGGCTCTCTCTCTCTCTCTCGTTATGTGGCTCTCTCTCTCTCTCTCTCTCTCTCTCTCGTTATGTGGCTCTCTCTCTCTCTCTCTCGTTATGTGGCTCTCTCTCTCTCTCTCTCTCGTTATGTGGCTCTCTCTCTCTCTCTCGTTATGTGGCTCTCTCTCTCTCTCTCTCTCGTTATGTGGCTCTCTCTCTCTCTCGTTATGTGGCTCTCTCTCTCTCTCTCTCTCGTTATGTGGCTCTCTCTCTCTCTCGTTATGTGGCTCTCTCTCTCTCTCTCTTATATCGTTATGTGGCTCTATATATATATATCTTGTGTTATGTGGCTCTCTATATCTCTCGTGTTATGTGGCTATATCTCGTCGTTATGTGGCTCTCTATATCTCGTATATATGGCTCTCTCTCTCTCTCGTTATGTGGCTCTCTCTCTCTCGTCTCTCTCTCTCTCTCGTTATGTGGCTCTCTCTCTCTCTCGTTATGTGGCTCTCTCTCTCTCTCTCTCTCTCTCGTTATGTGGCTCTCTCTCTCTCTCTCTCTCTCGTTATGTGGCTCTCTCTCTCTCTCTCGTTATGTGGCTCTCTCTCTCTCTCTCGTTATGTGGCTCCGCTCTCTCTCTCTCTCTCGTTATGTGGCTCTCTCTCTCTCTCTCTCGTTATGTGGCTCTCTCTCTCGTTATTTGGCTCTCTCTCTCTCGTTATGTGGCTCGCTCTCTCTCGTTATGTGGCTCGCTCTCTCTCTCTTTCGTTATGTGGCTCGCTCTCTCTCTCTCGTGTTATGTGGCTCTCTCTCTCTCTCTCGTGTTATGTGGCTCTCTCTCTCTCTCTCTCGTGTTATGGCTCGCTCTCTCTGTCTCTCTCTCATGTTATGTGGCTCTCTCTCTCGTTATGTGGCTCTCTCTCTCGTGTTATGTGACTCTCTCTCTCTCTGTTATGTGGCTCTCTCTCTCTCTCTCGTTATGTGGCTCTCTCTGTTATGTGGCTCTCTCTCTCTCCGTTATGTGGCTCTCTCTCTCTCTCGTTGTGGCTCTCTCTCTCTCGTTATGTGGGCTCTCTCTCTCTCTCTCGTTATGTGGCTCTCTAATTATGTGGCTCTCTCTCGTTATGTGGCTCTCTCTCTCTCTCTCGTTATGTGACTCTCTCTCTCTCTCTTTCGTTATGTGGCTCTCTCTCTCTCTCTCGTGTTATGTGGCTCTCTCTCTCTCTCTCGTGTTATGTGCCTCTCTCTCTCTCTCTCTCTCCACGTGTTATGTGGCTCTCTCTCTGTCTCTCTCATGTTATGTGGCTCTCTCTCTCTCTC
>NW_024606106.1:0-6705 GCF_018296145.1 Oncorhynchus tshawytscha | reverse complement strand
TATTATGACAGACCAGCTAGATCTACTGTATCTATTATATTATGACAGACCAGATAGATCTACTGTCTCTATTATATTATGACACACCAGCTAGATCTACTGTATCTATTATATTATGACAAACCTGCTAGATCTACTGTTTCTATTATATTATGACAGACCAGCTAGATCTACTATCTCTACTATATTATGACATACCAGCAAGACCTAATGTCCCTATTATATTATGACAGACCAGCTAAATCTACTGTCTCTTCTACATAATGACAGACCAGCTAGATCTACTGTCTCTATTATATTATCACATACCAGCTAGATCTACTGTATCAATTATATTATGACAGACCAGCTAGATCTACTGTCTCTATTATAATATGACAGACCAGCTAGATCTACTGTATCTACTATATTATGACAGACCAGCTAGATCTACTGGCTCTATTATATTATGACAGACCAGCTAGATCTACTGTCTCTACTATATTATGACAGACCAGCTAGACCTAATGTCCCTATTATATTATGACAGACCAGCTAGATCTACTGTATCTACTATATTATGACAGACCAGCTAAATCTACTGTCTCTATTATATTATGACAGACCAGCTAGATCTACTGACTTTATTATATTATGACAGACCAGCAAGACCTAATGTCCCTATTATATTAAGACAGACCAGCTAGATCTACTGTCTCTATTATATTATGACAGACCAGCTAGATCTACTGTTTCTAATACATTATGACAGACCAGCTAGATCTACTGTCTCTATTATATTATGACAGACCAGCTAGATCTACTGTCTCTACTATATTATGACAGACCAAGCTATATCTACTGTTTCTAATACATTATGACAGACCAGGTAGATCTCCTGTCTCTACTTTATTATGACAGACCAGCAAGACCTAATGTCCCTATTATATTATGACAGACCAGCTAAATCTACTGTCTCTTCTACATAATGACAGACCAGCTAGATCTACTGTCTCTATTATATTATCACAGACCAGCTAGATCTACTGTATCTATTATATTATGACAGACCAGCTAGATCTACTGTCTCTATTATATTATGACAGAACAGCTAGATCTACTGTCTCTACTATATTATGACAGACCAGCTAGATCTACTGTTTCCATTATATTATGACAGACCAGGTAAATCTACTGTCTCTTCTACATTATGACAGACCAGCTAGATCTACTGTCTCTATTATATTATGACAGATCAGCAAGATCTACTGTATCTATTATATTATGACAGACCAGCTAGATCTACTGTCTCTATTATATTATGACAGACCAGCAAGATCGACTGTCTCTACTATATTATGACAGACCAGCTAGATCTACTGTTTCTAATACATTATGACAGACCAGCTAGATCTACTGTCTCTATTATATTATGACAGACCAGCTAGATCTACTGTCCCTATTGTATTTTGACAGACCAGCAAGATCTAATGTCCCTATTATATTAAGACAGACCAGCTAGATCTACTGTCTCTATTATATTATGACAGAACAGCTAGATCTACTGTATCTATTATATTATGACAGACCAGCTAGATCTACTGTCTCTATTATATTTTGACAGACCAGCTAGATCTACTGTCTCTATTATATTATGACAGACCAGCTAGATCTACTGTCTCTACTATATTATGACAGACCAGCTAGATCTACTGTTTCCATTATATTATGTCAGACCAGCTAAATCTACTGTCTCTATTATATTATCACAGACCAGCTAGATCTACTGTATCTATTATATTATGACAGACCAGCTAGATCTACTGTCTCTATTATATTATGACAGACCAGCAAGATCGACTGTCTCTACTATATTATGACAGACCAGCTAGATCTACTGTTTCTATTATGACAGACCAGCTAGATCTACTGTCTCTATTATATTATGACAAACCAGCTAGATCTACTGTCTCTATTATATTATGACAGACCAGCTAGATCTACTGTCCTCTATATTATGACAGACCAGCTAGATCTACTGTATCTATTATATTATGACAGACCAGCTAGATCTACTGTCTCTACTATATTATGACAGACCAGCAAGACCTAATGTCCCTATTATATTATGACAGACCAGCTAAATCTACTGTCTCTTCTATATAATGACAGACCAGCTAGATCTACTGTCTCTATTATATTATCACAGACCAGCTAGATCTACTGTATCTATTATATTATGACAGACCAGCTAGATCTACTGTCTCTACTATATATGACAAACCAGTAGATCTACTGTCTCTATTATATTATGACAGACCAGCTAGATCTACTGTATCTATTATATTATGACAAACCTGCTAGATCTACTGTTTCTATTATATTATGACAGACCAGCTAGATCTACTGTCTCTACTATATTATGACATACCAGCAAGACCTAATGTCCCTATTATATTATGACAGACCAGCTAAATCTACTGTCTCTTCTACATAATGACAGACCAGCTAGATCTACTGTCTCTATTATATTATCACAGACCAGCTAGATCTACTGTATCAATTATATTATGACAGACCAGCTAGATCTACTGTCTCTATTATAATATGACAGACCAGCTAGATCTACTGTATCTACTATATTATGACAGACCAGCTAGATCTACTGTCTCTATTATATTTTGACAGACCAGATAGATCTACTGTCCCTACTATATTATGACAGACCAGATAGATCTACTGTCTCTGTTATATTATGACAGACCAGCTAGATCTACTGTATCTATTATATTATGACAGACCAGCTAGATCTACTGTCTCTACTATATTATGACAGACCAGCAAGACCTAATGTCCCTATTATATTATGACAGACCAGCTAGATCTACTGTCTCTATTATATTATGACAGACCAGCTAGATCTACTGTCTCTATTATATTATGACAGACCAGCTAGATCTACTGTCTCTATTATATTATGACAGACCAGCTAGATCTACTGTCTCTATTATATTATCACATACCAGCTAGATCTACTGTATCAATTATATTATGACAGACCAGCTAGATCTACTGTCTCTATTATATTATCACAGACCAGCTAGATCTACTGTATCAATTATATTATGACAGACCAGCTAGATCTACTGTCTCTATTATAATATGACAGACCAGCTAGATCTACTGTCTCTACTATATTATGACAGACCAGCTAGACCTAATGTCCCTATTATATTATGACAGACCAGCTAGATCTACTGTATCTACTATATTATGACAGACCAGCTAAATCTACTGTCTCTATTATATTATGACAGACCAGCTAGATCTACTGACTTTATTATATTATGACAGACCAGCAAGACCTAATGTCCCTATTATATTAAGACAGACCAGCTAGATCTACTGTCTCTATTATATTATGACAGACCAGCTAGATCTACTGTTTCTAATACATTATGACAGACCAGCTAGATCTACTGTCTCTATTATATTATGACAGACCAGCTAGATCTACTGTCTCTACTATATTATGACAGACCAAGTATATCTACTGTTTCTAATACATTATGACAGACCAGGTAGATCTCCTGTCTCTACTTTATTATGACAGACCAGCAAGACCTAATGTCCCTATTATATTATGACAGACCAGCTAAATCTACTGTCTCTTCTACATAATGACAGACCAGCTAGATCTACTGTCTCTATTATATTATCACAGACCAGCTAGATCTACTGTATCTATTATATTATGACAGACCAGCTAGATCTACTGTCTCTATTATATTATGACAGAACAGCTAGATCTACTGTCTCTACTATATTATGACAGACCAGCTAGATCTACTGTTTCCATTATATTATGACAGACCAGGTAAATCTACTGTCTCTTCTACATTATGACAGACCAGCTAGATCTACTGTCTCTATTATATTATGACAGATCAGCAAGATCTACTGTATCTATTATATTATGACAGACCAGCTAGATCTACTGTCTCTATTATATTATGACAGACCAGCAAGATCGACTGTCTCTACTATATTATGACAGACCAGCTAGATCTACTGTTTCTAATACATTATGACAGACCAGCTAGATCTACTGTCTCTATTATATTATGACAGACCAGCTAGATCTACTGTCCCTATTGTATTTTGACAGACCAGCAAGATCTAATGTCCCTATTATATTAAGACAGACCAGCTAGATCTACTGTCTCTATTATATTATGACAGAACAGCTAGATCTACTGTATCTATTATATTATGACAGACCAGCTAGATCTACTGTCTCTATTATATTTTGACAGACCAGCTAGATCTACTGTCTCTATTATATTATGACAGACCAGCTAGATCTACTGTCTCTACTATATTATGACAGACCAGCTAGATCTACTGTTTCCATTATATTATGTCAGACCAGCTAAATCTACTGTCTCTATTATATTATCACAGACCAGCTAGATCTACTGTATCTATTATATTATGACAGACCAGCTAGATCTACTGTCTCTATTATATTATGACAGACCAGCAATTTCGACTGTCTCTACTATATTATGACAGACCAGCTAGATCTACTGTTTCTAATACATTATGACAGACCAGCTAGATCTACTGTCTCTACTATATTATGACAAACCTGCTAGATCTACTGCCTCTATTATATTATGACAGACCAGCTAGATCTACTGTATCTATTATATTGTGACAGACCAGCTAGATCTACTGTCTCTACTATATTATGACAGACCAGCAAGACCTAATGTCCCTATTATATTATGACAGACCAGCTAAATCTACTGTCTCTTCTACATAATGACAGACCAGCTAGATCTACTGTCTCTATTATATTATCACAGACCAGCTAGATCTACTGTATCTATTATATTATGACAGACCAGCTAGATCTACTGTCTCTACTATATTATGACAAACCTGCTAGATCTACTGACTCTATTATATTAAGACAGACCAGCTAGATCTACTGTCCCTATTATATTATGACACAACAGCTAGATCTACTGTCTCTATTATATTATGACAGACCAGCTAGATCTACTGTCTCTACTATATTATGACATACCAGCAAGACCTAATGTCCCTATTATATTATGACAGACCAGCTAAATCTACTGTCTCTTCTACATAATGACAGACCAGCTAGATCTACTGTCTCTATTATATTATCACAGACCAGCTAGATCTACTGTATCTATTATATTATGACAGACCAGCTAGATCTACTGTCTCTATTATAATATGACAGACCAGCTAGATCTACTGTATCTACTATATTATGACAGACCAGCTAGATCTACTGTCTCTATTATATTTGACAGACCAGATAGATCTACTGTCCCTACTATATTATGACAGACCAGATAGATCTACTGTCTCTGTTATATTATGACAGACCAGCTAGATCTACTGTCTCTACTATATTATGACAGACCAGCAAGACCTAATGTCCCTATTATATTATGACAGACCAGCTAGATCTACTGTCTCTATTATATTATGACAGACCAGCTAGATCTACTGTCTCTATTATATTATGACAGACCAGCTAGATCTACTGTCTCTATTATATTATGACAGACCAGCTAGATCTACTGTTTCTCTTATATTATGACAGACCAGCTAGATCTACTGTCTCTACTATATTATGACAGACCACCTAGATCTTCTGTTTCTAATTCATTATGATAGACCAGCTAGATCTACTGTCTCAACTATATTATGAGAGACCAGCTAGATCTAATGTCTCTATTATATTATGACAGACCAGCTAGATCTACTGTCCCATTGTATTATGACAGACCAGCTAGATCTACTGTCTCTACTATATTATAACAGACCAGCTAGATCTACTGTATCTATTATATTATGACAGATCAGCTAGATCTACTGTATCTACTATATTATGACAGACCAGCTAGATCTACTGTTTCTAATACATTATGACAGACCAGCTAAGTCTACTGTCTCGACTATATTATGACAGACCAGCTAGATCTAATGTCTCTATTATATTATGACAGACCAGCTAGATCTACTGTTTCTATTATATTATGACAGACCAGCTAGATCTACTGTCCCTATTATATTATGACAGACCATCTAGATCTACTATCTTTATTATATTATGACAGACCAGCTAGATCTACTTTCTCTATTATATTATGACAGACCAGCTAGATCTACTGTCTCTATTATATTATGACAGACCAGCTAGATCTACTGTATCTATTATATTATGACAGACCAGATAGATCTACTGTCCCTACTATATTATGACAGACCAGATAGATCTACTGTCTCTGTTATATTATGACAGACCAGCTAGATCTACTGTATCTATTATATTTTGACAGACCAGCTAGATCTACTGTCTCTACTATATTATGACAGACCAGCAAGACCTAATGTCCCTATTATATTATGACATACCTGCTAGATCTACTGTATCTATTATATTATGACAGACCAGCTAGATCTACTGTATCTATTATATTATGACAGACCAGCTAGATCTACTGTTTCTATTATATTATGACAGACCAGCTAGATCTACTGTCCCTATTATATTATGACAGACCATCTAGATCTACTGTATCTATTATATTATGACAGACCAGCTAGATCTACTGTCTCTACTATATTATGACAGACCAGCAAGACCAAATGTCCCTATTATATTATGACAGACCTGCT
>NW_024606105.1:0-6692 GCF_018296145.1 Oncorhynchus tshawytscha | reverse complement strand
GTGGTTAGAGAGGCGTCGGGTAGCCTAGTGGTTAGAGAGGCGTCAGGTAGCCTAGTGGTTTCAGAGCCTAGTGCGTCAGGTAGCCTAGTGGTTTTAGAGGGGCGTCAGGTAGCCTAGTGGTTTAGAGGGGCGTCAGGTAGCCTAGTGGTTAGAGGGGCGTCAGGTAGCCTAGTGGTTAGAGAGGCGTCAGGTAGCCTAGTGGTTAGAGGGGCGTCAGGTAGCCTAGTGGTTAGAGGGGCGTCAGGTAGCCTAGTGGTTAGAGGGGCGTCAGGTAGCCTAGTGGTTAGAGGGCGTCAGGCAGCCTAGTGGTTAGAGGGGCGTCAGGCAGCCTAGTGGTTAGAGGGCGTCAGGCAGCCTAGTGGTTAGAGGGCGTCGGGCAGCCTAGTGGTTAGAGGGCGTCGGGCAGCCTAGTGGTTAGAGGGGCGTCGGGCAGCCTAGTGGTTAGAGGGCGTCGGGCAGCCTAGTGGTTAGAGGGGCGTCGGGCAGCCTAGTGGTTAGAGGGGCGTCGGGCAGCCTAGTGGTTAGAGGGGCGTCGGGCAGCCTAGTGGTTAGAGGGGCGTCGGGCAGCCTAGTGGTTAGAGGGCGTCGGGCAGCCTAGTGGTTAGAGGGCGTCGGGCAGCCTAGTGGTTAGAGGGGCGTCGGGCAGCCTAGTGGTTAGAGGGCGTCGGGCAGCCTAGTGGTTAGAGGGCGTCGGGCAGCCTAGTGGTTAGAGGGGCGTCGGGCAGCCTAGTGGTTAGAGGGCGTCGGGCAGCCTAGTGGTTAGAGGGGCGTCGGGCAGCCTAGTGGTTAGAGGGGCGTCGGGCAGCCTAGTGGTTAGAGGGGCGTCGGGCAGCCTAGTGGTTAGAGGGGCGTCGGGCAGCCTAGTGGTTAGAGGGGCGTCGGGCAGCCTAGTGGTTAGAGGGCGTCGGGCAGCCTAGTGGTTAGAGGGGCGTCGGGCAGCCTAGTGGTTAGAGGGGCGTCGGGCAGCCTAGTGGTTAGAGGGGCGTCGGGCAGCCTAGTGGTTAGAGGGCGTCGGGCAGCCTAGTGGTTAGAGGGCGTCGGGCAGCCTAGTGGTTAGAGGGGCGTCGGGCAGCCTAGTGGTTAGAGGGCGTCGGGCAGCCTAGTGGTTAGAGGGGCGTCGGGCAGCCTAGTGGTTAGAGGGCGTCGGGCAGCCTAGTGGTTAGAGGGGCGTCGGGCAGCCTAGTGGTTAGAGGGCGTCGGGCAGCCTAGTGGTTAGAGGGGCGTCGGGCAGCCTAGTGGTTAGAGGGGCGGCGGGCAGCCTAGTGGTTAGAGGGCGGCGGGCAGCCTAGTGGTTTAGAGGGGCGTCGGGCAGCCTCGTGGTTTAGAGGGGCGTCGGGCAGCCTCGTGGTTTAGAGGGGCGTCGGGCAGCCTCGTGGTTTAGAGGGGCGTCGGGCAGCCTCGTGGTTTAGAGGGGCGTCGGGCAGCCTCGTGGTTTAGAGGGGCGTCGGGCAGCCTGGTGGTTTAGAGGGCGTCGGGCAGCCTAGTGGTTAGAGGGGCGTCGGGCAGCCTAGTGGTTAGGAGGGGCGTCGGGCAGCCTAGTGGTTAGAGGGGCGGCGGGCAGCCTAGTGGTTAGAGGGGCGGCGGGCAGCCTAGTGGTTAGAGGGCGGCGGGCAGCCTAGTGGTTAGAGGGCGGCGGGCAGCCTGGTGGTTAGAGGGCGGCGGGCAGCCTAGTGGTTAGAGGGGCGGCGGGCAGCCTGGTGGTTAGAGGGCGGCGGGCAGCCTAGTGGTTAGAGGGGCGGCGGGCAGCCTAGTGGTTAGAGGGCGGCGGGCAGCCTAGTGGTTAGAGGGCGAGGCGGGCAGCCTAGTGGTTAGAGGGCGGCGGGCAGCCCTAGTGGTTAGAGGGCGGCGGGCAGCCTAGTGGTTAGAGGGCGGCGGGCAGCCTCGTGGTTAGAGGCGGCGGGCAGCCTCGTGGTTTAGAGGGGCGTCGGGCAGCCTCGTGGTTTAGAGGCGTCGGGCAGCCTCGTGGTTTAGAGGGGCGTCGGGCAGCCTCGTGGTTTAGAGGGGCGTCGGGCAGCCTCGTGGTTTAGAGGGGCGTCGGGCAGCCTCGTGGTTTAGAGGGCGTCGGGCAGCCTCGTGGTTTAGAGGGGCGGCGGGCAGCCTCGTGGTTTAGAGGGGCGGCGGGCAGCCTCGTGGTTTAGAGGGGCGGCGGGTAGCCTCGTGGTTTAGAGGGGCGGCGGGTAGCTTCGTGGTTTAGAGGGTTGGACTAGTAACCAAAAGGTTGATGGATCAAATCCCCGAGCCAACAAGGTAAAATTCTGTCGTTCTGCCCCTGAACAAGGCAGTTAACCCACTGTTCCTAGACCAGTTAACCCACTGTTCCTAGACCAGTTAACCCACTGTTCCTAGACCAGTTAACCCACTGTTCCTAGACCAGTTAACCCACTGTTCCTAGACCAGTTAACCCACTGTTCCTAGACCAGTTAACCCACTGTTCCTAGACCAGTTAACCCACTGTTCCTAGACCAGTTAACCCCACTGTTCCTAGACCAGTTAACCCCACTGTTCCTAGACCAGTTAACCCTACTGTTCCTAGACCAGTTAACCCTACTGTTCCTAGACCAGTTAACCCTACTGTTCCTAGACCAGTTAACCCACTGTTCCTAGACCAGTTAACCCACTGTTCCTAGACCAGTTAACCCCACTGTTCCTAGACCAGTTAACCCCACTGTTCCTAGACCAGTTAACCCCACTGTTCCTAGACCAGTTAACCCACTGTTCCTAGACCAGTTAACCCCACTGTTCCTAGACCAGTTAACCCACTGTTCCTAGACCAGTTAACCCACTGTTCTTAGACCAGTTAACCCACTGTTCCTAGACCAGTTAACCCACTGTTCCTAGACCAGTTAACCCACTGTTCCTAGACCAGTTAACCCACTGTTCCTAGACCAGTTAACCCACTGTTCCTAGACCAGTTAACCCACTGTTCCTAGACCAGTTAACCCACTGTTCCTAGGCCAGTTAACCCACTGTTCCTAGACCAGTTAACCCACTGTTCCTAGACCAGTTAACCCCACTGTTCCTAGACCAGTTAACCCCACTGTTCCTAGACCAGTTAACCCCACTGTTCCTAGACCAGTTAACCCCACTGTTCCTAGACCAGTTAACCCCACTGTTCCTAGACCAGTTAACCCCACTGTTCCTAGACCAGTTAACCCCACTGTTCCTAGACCAGTTAACTACACTGTTCCTAGACCAGTTAACTACACTGTTCCTAGACCAGTTAACCCACTGTTCCTAGACCAGTTAACCCACTGTTCCTAGACCAGTTAACCCCACTGTTCCTAGACCAGTTAACCCCACTGTTCCTAGACCAGTTAACCCACTGTTCCTAGACCAGTTAACCCACTGTTCCTAGACCAGTTAACCCACTGTTCCTAGACCAGTTAACCCACTGTTCCTAGACCAGTTAACCCACTGTTCCTAGACCAGTTAACCCACTGTTCCTAGACCAGTTAACCCCACTGTTCCTAGACCAGTTAACCCACTGTTCCACTGTTCCTAGACCAGTTAACCCACTGTTCCTAGACCAGTTAACCCCACTGTTCCTAGACCAGTTAACCCCACTGTTCCTAGACCAGTTAACCCCACTGTTCCTAGACCAGTTAACCCCACTGTTCCTAGACCAGTTAACCCACTGTTCCTAGACCAGTTAACCCACTGTTCCACTGTTCCTAGACCAGTTAACCCCACTGTTCCTAGACCAGTTAACCCCACTGTTCCTAGACCAGTTAACCCACTGTTCCTAGACCAGTTAACCCACTGTTCCACTGTTCCTAGACCAGTTAACCCCACTGTTCTTGCCTAGTTCAATGTAAAATTAAACACGCTCACTACCAAGAAGATGAGTGTTATTGTCAGTAGTGACAGTGGCAATAAATAAAAAAATTAAGTTTGTTTTTTACTGATTTTCTTTGAGCTCCCAACTGGTGTAAATTAGGAATTATACTGGAGTGTGTTGTTTCAATGTTAGTCAGGCGATGACTATAAACGTCATCCTCACCTGTAAAGAGTGTATGGTTAGATAATGCACTGATCTCTATGGTCAGTAATAAACTGAGACCTAAAGCACTGAGGATTGTGGGTTGTTCTGAGTTCAGTAACAGCTCCGGGTGGTGATGTGTGACATCAGTCATAACGCGGGAACTGAATACAATACAACTTTTATTTGTCATGTTTGTTGTTTTTTTTAACAACAGAAAGTGATATTCTGCTCTTATCTCATAATCCGCCGACCAGACAACAAGCAAATACACACATTTGTCAGGGGCAAAGGATCAGACCAGGAGTACATTTTGGGCTTTAAGTGCAAGGGCACAGCGGTAGGTGAGTGTGTCTAGGATGTGACACCAACAGCCGTCCAGATGCCAGTTTTAGTCCCCGCAGTACCATCCCACTGGGCACCATGTCATTTCAGCGTGGAAATGTGGGTAATATTTAGACCTCACAGTGAAATGCTGAATACAACAGGTGTAGTAGACCTCACAGTGAAATGCTGAATACAACAGGTGTAGTAGACCTCACAGTGAAATGCTGAATACAACAGGTGTAGTAGACCTCACAGTGAAATGCTGAATACAACAGGTGTAGTAGACCTGACAGTGAAATGCTGAATACAACAGGTGTAGTCGACCTCACAGTGAAATGCTGAATACAACAGGTGTAGTAGACCTCACAGTGAAATGCTGAATACAACAGGTGTAGTAGACCTCACAGTGAAACGCTGAATACAACAGGTGTAGTAGACCTCACAGTGAAATGCTGAATACAACAGGTGTAGTAGACCTCACAGTGAAATGCTGAATACAACAGGTGTAGTAGACCTCAGTGAAATGCTGAATACAACAGGTGTAGTAGACCTCACAGTGAAATGCTGAATACAACAGGTGTAGTAGACCTCACAGTGAAATGCTGAATACAACAGGTGTAGTAGACCTAACAGTGAAATGCTGAATACAACAGGTGTAGTAGACCTCACAGTGAAATGCTGAATACAACAGGTGTAGTAGACCTCACAGTGAAATGCTGAATACAACAGGTGTAGTAGACCTCGCAGTGAAATGCTGAATACAACAGGTGTAGTAGACCTCGCAGTGAAATGCTGAATACAACAGGTGTAGTAGACCTCGCAGTGAAATGCTGAATACAACAGGTGTAGTAGACCTCGCAGTGAAATGCTGAATACAACAGGTGTAGTAGACCTCACAGTGAAATGCTGAATACAACAGGTGTAGTAGACCTCACAGTGAAATGCTGAATACAACAGGTGTAGTAGACCTCACAGTGAAATGCTGAATACAACAGGTGTAGTAGACCTCACAGTGAAATGCTGAATACAACAGGTGTAGTAGACCTAACAGTGAAATGCTGAATACAACAGGTGTAGTAGACCTCACAGTGAAATGCTGAATACAACAGGTGTAGTAGACCTCACAGT
Organism: Oncorhynchus tshawytscha; assembly: GCF_018296145.1. Classification (NCBI taxonomy): domain Eukaryota; kingdom Metazoa; phylum Chordata; class Actinopteri; order Salmoniformes; family Salmonidae; genus Oncorhynchus; species Oncorhynchus tshawytscha. The sequence continues at coordinate 1,258 of NW_024606105.1, read as the reverse complement.
GAAATGCTGAATACAACAGGTGTAGTAGACCTCACAGTGAAATGCTGAATACAACAGGTGTAGTAGACCTCGCAGTGAAATGCTGAATACAACAGGTGTAGTAGACCTCGCAGTGAAATGCTGAATACAACAGGTGTAGTAGACCTCGCAGTGAAATGCTGAATACAACAGGTGTAGTAGACCTCGCAGTGAAATGCTGAATACAACAGGTGTAGTAGACCTTACAGTGAAATGCTGAATACAACAGGTGTAGTAGACCTCACAGTGAAATGCTGAATACAACAGGTGTAGTAGACCTCACAGTGAAATGCTGAATACAACAGGTGTAGTAGACCTCACAGTGAAATGCTGAATACAACAGGTGTAGTAGACCTCACAGTGAACTGCTGAATACAACAGGTGTAGTAGACCTCACAGTGAAATGCTGAATACAACAGGTGTAGTTGACCTCACAGTGAAATGCTGAATACAACAGGTGTAGTAGACCTCACAGTGAAATGCTGAATACAACAGGTGTAGTAGACCTCACAGTGAAATGCTGAATACAACAGGTGTAGTAGACCTCACAGTGAAATGCTGAATACAACAGGTGTAGTAGACCTCACAGTGAAATGCTGAATACAACAGGTGTAGTAGACCTCACAGTGAAATGCTGAATACAACAGGTGTAGTAGACCTCACAGTGAAATGCTGAATACAACAGGTGTAGTAGACCTCACAGTGAAATGCTGAATACAATAGGTGTAGTAGACCTTACAGTGAAATGCTGAATACAACAGGTGTAGTAGACATCACAGTGAAATGCTGAATACAACAGGTGTAGTAGACCTCACAGTGAAATGCTGAATACAACAGGTGTAGTAGACCTCACAGTGAAATGCTGAATACAACAGGTGTAGTAGACCTCACAGTGAAATGCTGAATACAACAGGTGTAGTAGACCTCACAGTGAAATGCTGAATACAACAGGTGTAGTAGACCTCACAGTGAAATGCTGAATACAACAGGTGTAGTAGACCTCACAGTGAAATGCTGAATACAACAGGTGTAGTAGACCTCACAGTGAAACTGAATACAACAGGTGTAGTAGACCTCACAGTGAAATGCTGAATACAACAGGTGTAGTAGACCTCACAGTGAAATGCTGAATACAACAGGTAGTAGACCTCACAGTGAAATGCTGAATACAACAGGTGTAGTAGACCTTACAGTGAAATGCTGAATACAACAGGTGTAGTAGACATCACAGTGAAATGCT
>NW_024606104.1:0-6692 GCF_018296145.1 Oncorhynchus tshawytscha | reverse complement strand
GGAGGTCAGTCAATCCAGAAAAGTTCAGGAACTTTTAAAGTTTCTTCAAGTGCAGTTGCAAAAACTATCAAGCACTATGATGAAACTGGCTCTCATGAGGACCGCCACAAGAAAGGAAGACTCAGAGTTACTTCTGCTGCAGAGGATAAGTTCATTAGAGTTACTCAGAAATTGCAGCCCAAATAAATGCTTCACAGAGTACTGGACCTCCTCGCACAACAGACCAAGGTAAGAAGAGGTACTGTCAAGTAATCATAAATACTACCTCCTCAGGTAATAAATAATTACTCATTTATATTCTCTTCAGTCTTTAGAGGAAAATATAAGGATATGACAAGAAGTCTCAACATGGATCCTGTCGTCACACGACCTAGGTCTCTACATGGATCCTGTCGTCACACGACCTAGGTCTCTACATGGATCCTGTCGTCACACGACCTAGGTCTCTCCATGAATGCTGTCGTCACACGACCTAGGTCTCTCCATGAATCCTGTCGTCACACGACCTAGGTCTCTCCATGGATCCTGTCATCACACGACCTAGGTCTGTCCATGGATCCTGTCGTCACACGACCTAGGTCTCTCCATGGATCCTGTCGTCACACGACCTAGGTCTTTCCATGAATCCTGTCGTCACACGACCTAGGTCTCTACATGGATCCTGTCGTCACACGACCTAGGTCTCCATGAATGCTGTCGTCACACGACCTAGGTCTCCCCATGGATCCTGTCGTCACACGACCTAGGTCTCTACATGGATCCTGTCGTCACACGACCTAGGTCTCTCCATGGATCCTGTCATCACACGACCTAGGTCTGTCCATGGATCCTGTCGTCACACGACCTAGGTCTCCCCATGGATCGTGTCGTCACACGACCTAAGTCTCACCATGGATCGTGTCGTCACACGACCTAGGTCTCACCATGGATCCTGTCGTCACACGACCTAGGTCTCACCATGGATCCTGTCGTCACACGACCTAGGTCTCTCCATGGATCCTGTCGTCACACGACCTAGGTCTCTCCATGGATCCTGTCGTCACACGACCTAGGTCTCTCCATGGATCCTGTCGTCACACGACCTAGGTCTCCCCATGGATCCTGTCGTCACACGACCTAGGTCTCTCCATGAATCCTGTCGTTCCACGACCTAGGTCTCTCCATGGATCCTGTCGTCACACGACCTAGGTCTCTCCATGGATCCTGTCGTCACACGACCTAGGTCTCCATATGAATCCTGTCATCATACGACCTAGGTCTCCACATGGATCCTGTCGTCACACGACCTAGGTCTCTACATGAATCCTGTCATCATACGACCTAGGTCTCCACATGGATCCTGTCGTCACACGGCCTAGGTCTCCACATAGATCCTGTCGTCACACGACCTAGGTCTCTCCATGGATCCTGTCGTCACACGACCTAGGTCTCTCCATGGATCCTGTCGTCACACGACCTAGGTCTCTCCATGGATCCTGTCGTCACACGACCTAGGTCTCTCCATGGATCCTGTCGTCACACGACCTAGGTCTCTCCATGGATCCTGTCGTCACACGACCTAGGTCTCTCCATGGATCCTGTCATCATACGACCTAGGTCTCCACATGGATCCTGTCATCATACGACCTAGGTCTCTCCATGGCTCCTGTTAACAAGAAAATACCAGAAAGTCACTCACTACATGTATGAAGTGTCCATACTATGCGTTGTGCTGGTAATATGAACAATTATGAAACGTTTTTTTGTTAATTAAGAGAGGAATGTGATTTGAGAAGCTATGACAATTGTTTTTATAACTGCGCACAGTAAGTAGTTACCGCCCCCCGAGTGAAGACAGAGAGCGTGTCAGCCTGCAAACTGTATAAATGATAGGTTAATAATTAACATACCAGACCAGAAAGACGTAGAGCTGCAGCTGCATATTTAAAGTGGTTTGAACTCAATCTCAACACGAGGTGGAGACGATAAACTCACCTCTCTGACAATATTATCGTATTACGCTACTCTCATCACCCCACTGGGAACCATCGACACGGCTGGCTATCTTCAAGAGCGAATGGAAGGAAAGTCAACTGTAGTTCTGTTCAGGAAGTCACAGGATACCAGACAATGACAGAGAACAGTAAAAGACTTGTCGGAACCATTTCAGACAATCAGAGTCTTACATGCTACTGTACCCGCACCCCACCATAAAGGCCCAACTCCCTTTCCAAGGCTGCCCACCGAGAGAGATCCCAGGCATTTCACTTAAATATATTCATGATCTTACTCAAAGCGGGCGGCAGTTCGTGTGCAAAGTATATGGTTACTGTAGGTGAGAGTAGTTTCTGAATGTACCAATTTTAAGTGTCTCTGTCCCTCTCTCTCTTTCTTCTTTTAACAAGCAGCCATGTTGTTGTCATTCTGTTTTCAGCATATTAAGTCTCCAGTCAATAACCGATGCAAAGTGTGTATGTTTATCCTGTCTTCCCATCTAATTAGCTAGTAAATGAATAAACCAATTTGTACTGAATCACAAGGCTTGTTTTTGTTGTTGTTGCAGATGCAAGGAGGCTACGACTGTTCAGAATGATGATACGAGGTTAATAAGTTGAGTGTTTATAGATGTGATAGGTAAAGACCTTAGAGTTTAATTAGGGAGATGGTAACTCTTTAAACAACCTCTCTCGTGGTGCCCCAGATCCTAATGAGTTAAATGTTACATAATTAATTTAATTGGGTGCCCCAGATCCTACATAATTGTTACATAATTAATTCAAAATTAAACAGTTAGGTAAATAGATAAATAAGTATTCAGATGAAATGTTAACGTTAAGTCACAACATTAGGTAGCGACATGACTCTGCAGTCTTACGGACATAGAAAATCCTGACAACATCCTTAGGCAGTGAGGAGAAGTGACAGGAATATGATTAGGTAGTAGTCAGTCCACATTCTTGATGCTTCCCAATGGCACCCTATTCCCCATAGGGCTCTGGTCTAAAGTAGTGTACTATATAGGGAGGCATGTGGGACACAAAACTAGTTTCAATGGACCTTTAGAAAATATTCACACTCCTTAACTTTTTACACATTTTGTTGAGTTACAACCTGGATATAAAATGTATTACATTTTTGTCACTGGCAATACCCACAAATGTTTGATATTTTTTACAAATTAATTTTAAAAAATCAAAAGCTGAATTGTCTTGAATCAATAAGTATTCAATCCCTTTGTTATGGCAGGCCTAAGTTTAGAAGTAAACATGTGCTTAACAAGTCACAAAAAAATTGCATGAACTCAGTGTGAAGTAAGTGTTTAACATGATTTTTTAATGACTACCTCATCTCTGTACCCCACACATATAGACAATTGTAATGTCCTTTTCCAAGATGGCGTAGCAGTAAGTTGTCCTGTCTCGTGTCCCTTGTATATACCGTATATTTTTCGTTTTTTACATATTTTTCTTCGCATATCTCTTCAAAAACATTTTGCTAAACCTAAGCTTCCAAATACTCTCCTGCAACCCGCCTCACCCAATGTAGCTATTTTTCCTAAAGTATTTATATTTACTGAACCGGAACCCCTCAACTGAAGCTAGCCAGCTAACCACCAGCTATGCTAGCGGTCTTCAGCTAACCGGTCATCAGCTAAGCTAACCTTTAGCTCGAAAGCTCTCACCAGCTCGAACAACGCGACTCTAACCAGAGCATAACGGACCTATTTATTTTTCATCCCCGATTCATCCCCGGATTCCCACCGCAAACGGAACATTTTTCAGCTGGATCTTCACAACTAGCTATCTAGCTAAACCGCAACCCCGGATGATTACCCTGGCTAGCACTTCCACCCACTTAGCGTGAAGCTAGCCCGGCCAGCGCACCTGTACTACCACCGTAGCATACTCCTGGGCTACAATACCCGGGTCCACGACCGGTCTATCGATGTCACCGCATGAAGAGGAATAAACAGACTCACCCCATCGCGACGTCCCCCCAACTTCTAGCAACTCCCTGCTTGCCCTCGCTAGCTTGTCTCTCCCTGTTTAGCCTGGCCTAAACTGTTAGCTTGTTAGCACAGGCCTAACTGCTAGCTTGTCTAGCCCCCGGCCTACGAACTGTTAGCTTGTTAGCACAGGCCTGCTAACCGCCTGGAATCACCGCGTCCCAAACACTCACCGACCCATACTCACTTTCTATCTCTTTGATTTTTAATCTGTTTATACCTTTCCGGAAACCTGCCTCACCCAATGTGATACGGAATCGCTATTATTTTTTATTTTTAGAACACACTCAAGAACCTCCAGAAGTTAACCAGCTAACTAGCTACAAGCTATTTAGTCATTGTTAACTTTTTTTTCAACCTGATAACACTCGCCAGTCCAGCTTCCCTGCCCCATCCACCGCTGCCCCTGGACACTGATCTCTTGGCTACATAGCTGATGCACTTTGGACTGTCCATTAATCACGGTACTCCATTCTGCTTGTTTATGTTTTATCTGTCGGCCCCGTTGCCTAGTCGACGCCATTTTACCTGCTGTTGTTATGCTAGCTGATTAGCTGTTGTCTCACCTACTGTTTTAGCTAGCTTTCCCAATTCAACACCTGTGATTACTGTACGCGTCGCTGTATGTCTCTCTCAAATGTCAATATGCCTTGTATACTGTTGCTTAAGTTAGTTATCATTGTTTTAGTTCACAATGGAGCCCCTAGTTCTACTCTTCATACCCCTGATACCTCCTTTGTCCCACCTCCCACACATGCGGTGACCTCACCCATTACAACCAGCATGTCCAGAGATACAACCTCTCTCATCATCACCCAGTGCCTGGGCTTACTGCTGTACCCGCACCCCACCATACCCCTGTCTGCGCATTATGCCCTGAATATATTCTACCATGCCCAGAAACCTGCTCCTCTTATTCTCTGTCCCCAACGCTCTAGGCGACCAGTTTTGATAGCCTTTAGCCGCACCCTCATACTACTCCTTCTCTGTTCCGGGGTGATGTGGAGGTAAACCCAGGCCCTGCATGTCCCCAGGCTCCTCATTTGTTGACTTCTGTGATCGTAAAAGCCTTGGTTTCATGCATGTCAACATCAGAAGCCTCCTCCCTAAGTTTGTTTTACTCACTGCTCTAGCACACTCTGCTAACCCTGAGGTCCTTGCTGTGTCTGAATCCTGGCTCAGGAAGGCCACCAAAAATTCAGAGATTTCCATACCCAACTATAACATCTTCCGTCAAGATAGAACTGCCAAAGGGGAGGAGTTGCAGTCTACTGCAGAGAGAGCCTGCAAAGTAATGTCATACTTTCCAGGTCCATACCCAAACAGTTCGCACTACAATTTTGAAAATTACTCTCTCCAGAAATAAGTCTCTCACTGTTGCCGCCTGCAGTCTCTATGGGGTGCCCTCAGCTCCCAGCTGGGCCCTGGACACCATTTGTGAATTGATCGCCCTCATGATGTTGCTCTTTGCTGTTGGGCGATTCCCTGATCCACCTCTACGCAGACGGCACCATTCTATATACTTTCGGCCCGTCATTGGACACTGTGCTATCTAACCTCCAAACAAGCTTCAATGCCATACAACACTCCTTCCGTGGCCTCCAACTCCTCTTAAACGCTAGTAAAACCAAATGCATGCTTTTCAACCGATCGCTGCCTGCACCCGCATGCCCGACTAGCATCACCACCCTGGATGGTTCCGACCTTGAATATGTGGACATCTATAAGTACCTAGGTGTCTGGCTAGACTGCAAACTCTCCTTCCAGACTCATATCAAACACCTCCAATCAAAAATCAAATCAAGAGTCGGCTTTCTATTCCGCAACAAAGCCTCCTTCACTCACGCCGCCAAGCTTACCCTAGTAAAACTGACTATCCTACCAATCCTCGACTTCGGCGATGTCATCTACAAAATAGCCTCCAACACTCTACTCAGCAAATTGGATGCAGTCTATCACAGTGCCATCCGTTTTGTCACTAAAGCCCCATATACTACCCACCACTGCGACCTGTACGCTCTCGTTGGCTGGCCCTCGTTACATATTCGTCGCCAGACCCACTGGCTCCAGGTCATCTACAAGTCCATGCTAGGTAAAGCTCCGCCTTATCTCAGTTCACTGGTCACGATGGCAACACCCATCCGTAGCACGCGCTCCAGCAGGTGTATCTCACTGATCATCCCTAAAGCCAACACCTCATTTGGCCGCCTTTCGTTCCAGTACTCTGCTGCCTGTGACTGGAACGAATTGCAAAAATCGCTGAAGTTGGAGACTTTTATCTCCCCTCACCAACTTCAAACATCAGCTATCTGAGCAGCTAACCGATCACTGCTGCTGTACATAGTCTATTGGTAAATAGCCCACCCATTTTCACCTACCTCATCCCCATACTGTTTTTATTTATTTACTTGCTCTTTTGCACACCAATATCTCTACCTGTACATGACCATCTGATCATTTATCACTCCAGTGTTAATCTGCAAAATTGTAATTATTCGCCTACCTCCTCATGCCTTTTGCACACATTGTATATAGACTCCCCCTTTGTTTTCTACTGTGCTATTGACTTGTTAATTTGTTTATTCCATGTGTAACTCTGTGTTGTCTGCTCACACTGCTATGCTTTATCTTAGCCAATTGCATAAAGAGAACTTGTTCTCAACTAGCCTACCTGGTTAAATAAAGGTGAAATAAAAATAAATTAAAT
>NW_024606103.1:0-6684 GCF_018296145.1 Oncorhynchus tshawytscha | reverse complement strand
AAGTACTGCCTCTACAAAGTACTGCCTGAAGGGTGAATATTTATTTAACTGAGAAATTTTTGCATTTCAATACATTTGTCAACATTTCTAAAAACATATTTACATTATGGGGTAGTGTGTGTAGATCGGTAAACATTTTTTTAATATACACTTGAATTCAAGCTACAATTTTGGGGGGAATAGGTTAAGAGGTGAATTATTTCTGAAGACACTATGTACCAGCAACACAACTTTAAACTGATTCTTTAAGCAAAATATTGAAAATAATTGGTATAATTTATAGGCAGAAATTAAATGGTTTATTAATCATTAAATCATGCAACAGTAGTATCAATGACTGTCAAAGACCTGTTGAGGCACGTGGGCCTGCCACATCTGCTGCGGTCCTGTTGCTTCTGCCGAGGTCCTATTGCTTCTGCTGAGGCAAGGGCTCCTGCCAGATCTGCCGGGGCAAAGGCGCCTGAAAGATCTGCCGGGGCAAAGGCGCCTGCTAGATCTGCCAATGTCCTGTTTCTTCTGCTGAGGCAAGGGCGCCTGCCACATCTGCTGGGGTCCTGTTGCTTCTGCCAAAGCAAGGGTGCCTTCTGCATCTGCCAGTGTCCTGCCGCATCTGCTGGGGTCCTGTTGCTTCTGCCAAAGCAAGGGTGCCTTCTGTATCTGCCAGTGTCCTGCCGCATCTGCCGGGGTCTTATTGCTTCTGCGGAGACACGGTGCTATTGCTTCTGCTGGGGCATAGGAGCCGGTTACGTGAGATGCTTAAGACAGCGCTACAGGGAGACAGGACAGACAGCTGATCGTCCTCGCAGTGGTAAACCACGTGAAACACCTGCACAAGATTGGTACATCCGAACATCACGCCTGCGGGACAGGTACAGGACGGCAACATCAACTGCCGAGTTACACCAGGAACGCACAATCCCTCCATCAGTGCTCAGACTGTGCAATAGGCTGAGAGAGGCTGGACTGAGGGCTTGCAGGCCTGTTGTAAGGCAGGTCCTCACCAGACATCACTAGAAACAACGTCGCCTATGGGCACAAACCCACTGTCGCTGGACCAGACACGGTTTTGTCTCACCAGGGGTGATGGTCAGATTCGCATTCATCGTCGAAGGAATGAGCGTTACAGCGAGGCCTGTACTCTGGAGTGGGATCGATTTGGAGGTGGAGGTTCCGTCATGGTCTGGGGCGGTGTGTCACAGTACAGGGAAGACATACTCCTCCCTCATGCGGTACCCTTCCTGCAGGCTCAACTTGACATGACCGTCCAGCATGACAATGCCACCAGCCATACTGCTCGTTCTATGTGTGATTTCCTGCAAGACAGGAATATATGTTCTGCCACGGCCAGCGAAGAACCCGGATCTCAATCCCATTGAGCACATCTAGGACCTGTTGGATCGGAGGGTGAGGACTAGGGCTATTCCCCCCAGAAATGTTCATGAACTTGCAGGTGCCTTGGTGGAAGAGTGGGGTAACATCTCACAGCAAGAACTGGCAAATCTGGTGCAGTCCATGAGGAGGAGATGCACTGCAGTACTTAATGCAGCTGGTGGCCACACCAGATACCGACTGTTACTTTTGACACCCCCCTTTGTTCAGGGACACATTATTATATTTCTGTTAGTCACGTCTGTGGAACTTGTTCAGTTTGTCTCGGTTGTTGAATCTTGTTATGGTCATACAAATATTTACACATTTGTATGAGTTTACTGAACATAAACAGTTGACAGTGAGAGTACATTTCTTTTTTTCCCGCTGAGTTTATATAACTACTGTTATTTGAACCAAATCAATGTGTAGAACAACCACTCACCTTTTGGGTTATGATAACTGGTTCTCTCTCCAATTAACAGGCAACATACCCAAGAGATTCCACAAAACATTAAAATGTTACAAAACTAAGTCAATGGACAGAAACTAGATCAATAAATGGAAACACTAACCTTAACAAGAGTTCTAAAGCCATAGCTATTTTTCTAAACAAAACCACAATCATATTCAGAACTAATGCACCTTTTTTGGTTGTTTCTTAAGAATCCCCAGACACTGCTAATCAATGGCTGACTTATAAGTGACAACTGATATACTCGGGTGTTGCTAATTGCCCAATGAAAGTCAGGAGATTCGATAATTGCCAATTTTATTTGTATGTCCCGTTGCCCCCGATGCCGTGGAGACTTCATGTAACGACCAAAGGAATGATCTAAAATGTGCCATGTGTTGGATTCGACATTTTGAACATTGAGATATTAAAGACATGATCAGACACACAATATATTAAGGAGTGAAAGAGACTGGGTCTCTGTAGAAAGACAGATAGCTGTGGAATGTGTTGGGTGGACAAGAGGAGAGCAACGTGTTGATACAGGTGAGACAGGTGGACCTCTGTGGATTAGATGGAGGGGTTGAGGTCAGGAGGTGAGGACAAATTCCCTGAAGGGAGTAATAAGGGTTTGGTATCTTGTTACTCTTTTCCTGTTAAATCGTAAGATGTAAGGATTGGAAAGAAGGAGGAGTGTCTTAAGTGGGATATACTGTATATATCTGGATGGGAGAAATGTTGGGTTGTCTGAATTACAGCTGTACAGAAACTTTGGAAAGAATTACACTTGGTTAAAGCTTCTCTAGTGTCCTTGAGTTATTTACTCTGAAAAATAAGAACCTAAAACATGTAAAACCGGGTTAGTGTTTGTTGTTTGGAACTGGGCTGAGCCAGGGCTGCGTTTAGTTTTTCAGGTTCTGGAACGTTCAATTGAATGGAAACGGTGCTGCACTAAATGACCAGTTAAAAACTGGGTGAACAGGGAGTACAGGAGGGGGCTGAGCACGCAGTTGCACCGAGTGGGGTTCAGACCCAGGGCCTCGAGCTTAATGATGAGCTTGAAGGGTACTATGGTGTTGAATGCTGAGCTATAGTCAATGAACAGTATTCTTACATAGGTATTCCTCTTGTCCAGATGGCAGTGTGCAGTGAAATGACATTGTCTGTGGATCTATCGGGCGGTAAGCAAATTGAAGTGTGCCTAGGGTGTCAGGTAAGGTAGAGCTGATATGACTCGTCTCTCAAAGCACTTCATGATGGCAGAAGCGAGTGCTACGGGGCGATCATTTCGTTCAGTTACCTTTGCTTTCTTGGGTACAGGAACAATGGTGGACATCTTGAAGATTGGACAGATTATGGCCGTTAGCACTCCTGCCAACTGGTCCGCGCATGCTCTGAGGACACGGCTAGGGATGTAGCCTGGGCCGGCAGCCTTGAAGGTTAACACACTTAAATGTCTTACATGGGCCACAGAGAAGGAGCCCACAGTCCGAATACATGGGTAATGTGTTGACACTTTTGCAGATAGACAGCATTTCAACCGCAAAATACACAAGACTAACAAGTTATTCTCAGCTTTCATTTCCTTAACCTGTCAAAATGACATTTGGCACAGGACCAATGTTTCCAATGTGTGTTATAGCATTCTACCTTGTACTTAGAATTTTCCCTGTGTTAGCATTCTATCAACCAAAGACATTCTGGTGAGCACTACTTTAGTCTTCTGGGGCATCAAGTTGACAGAAGAGAAGCTGCATTTATTAAACTATAGTTGACAAATGGCCTACCTAAAGTAAGTAAGCAGAAACTGGTCTAAATTAGGGGTGAAAGTAGCCATTAAGGTTAATTATGGTGGATCAAACTGGACAGGTAGCCTACTTTGATTTGTTTGACAGACTCAATCACACACCCATGATATGCAAAACGGAGCCTACCAGGCATCTTATCCGGGTTTCTCAACTAGGGTACAAGCTTTTTCGGGTTATTGTTAACGGGATATGTTTAAATGTCACAGAATAATAACAGGAAATTAGTGTGCATGTAAACGTGTTCAGCGGCTCTAACAGAGCCAATCTTGGAATTTGAATGTTGCATGTTTGCATTCAGGACCGGCCCTTGACGTTGTGCTGCCCTAGGCAAGACAAAAAACTGCCGAACCCCCTCCTATCCCCGCTAAACTATGTACAGCAGGGGGTCAGCAATAGGTTTTTTAAAACTAAAAGTCGCAGGAACAGAACATAACAGCAGCCCAATTCATAGGCATATTATACAAATTGAACAACATTTTTAACAGATTTGGTTAGTAGGCTATATAATCAATTCAATGTCAATAACATAGCCTAATGATTACATTGATAAAATCACCAATGTCGCTTTTACATTAGTGCGATGAAATCTTTATTGAGGGGATTGGGGAAAAACAGCTTGAAATCAAGAGAAAATGTTGTGCTGAAAAAGTCTCAAAAGAAAGGTGGATAATGAAAATAAAAGTTTCAGGGAAGAATGGACAGAGAAATGAGCAAACTTACCATTTCTCCAATGTCTAACCAGAGTGTCTTGTTTGCAATGCTGTTTGCAAATAATTACATCTTCGACATCCTTATGAATCTAATCATGGCACCTTCAAAAGTTCCCTTTCCACCCAGACAGAGGCTCTACCGATGCAGAAAAATGTAAGCTTCCACTGCTGGCTACTAGTCCGTTGTTCAACCCAAAAACAGAAGTGCTTCCCTAAAAGCTTCCTGGGTTCAAACAAACATCTTTTTTAATCGGGACAGAATAGCTCATCTAATATTATAGGCTGCAGCTCAGTTTCAGAATGGCATAGAGAGAAATCAATACATCCTCATATGCATCGGAGTCACCTATTTTTGCAGGGATTTGGAAGCTTGTTTCTACCATAAGGCATCACAGAGTTAAGCATTGTTATAGAACGCTTTATATAATCTGGATTCCTTGAAAGTATTTTTTCTACATTTAAAGCAAACAGTAGATACCATTTTCTTTAACAAAGGGTATGGGATACCCTCACTGAATCCGAGCCCTGGTTTAAACCAAACACACCAAACCCTTCACGGAGCTATTTAAGGAGTACATGCAGTATTGGAGGATTTGGCTATACCGACATCTATGGATAGCATAATTATGTCTGTCAAACAGGTAGGCTCACCACTGATTTTTTTAATAGGAAGAAATAGGCTCCAGTTATATATGTAATTAGATGATTGGTGCTCGTGTGCACATATAGGAGGTCCCTTCCTGTAAAGTTACTATGTTGCAACCACTATGCAGCCAACTGCCTATATGAGGAAACCGAGTTTCTTACTTATATGCCACCTGTTATCACACATGCCACGACACAATAAAAATAACACTTTTATTTAACCTATAATTTAATATTCCTGTCGAACTGTAAAAAAGAGTGAGATCATTTGAGCTTTGGAAGCAAGTGCCTCGTTTCATTGGAGCAGTGTAAAATAAGCTTTATGTCAATGACCCAGCCTTAACAAATGTATTTATTTACATATTGAATTTGATTGTCCAACATCAGTTTCAGCATTTCTTTATTTCGTGGCCCGCATAGAGTGGCCTCTTTCCTCTGCTGTTGAGCTGCATTGCAGTCAGCGATGTTTTCTTTCTAGCTGTCCATGGTCCTGAAATCAAATGGAGAGCGTGAGTGTGAGAGAGAGAGCGACAAAGGAAGAGAGAGCGAGAGACAGGAAGAGAGAGAGAGAGACAGAGACAGAGAGATTAGGATGTAGTCTATTTAAATACAAAGTAAACAGGCGATAAATAATGAATCTTAATAAATTACTCAGTGATAGAATGAATACGAGTGTATGATCAACGCCTCCCTTCATTCAAAGACAAGTTGACTTACATGGACATCCTGGGAGCAAACGCATGCACTGCTTGTTGGAGGTGGATTTTATAAGACAATTCATGATGAGCTTGGAGAATGTGTGCTCTCCCCTTGCCACTGTCACGGGGAGTGTGAAGAACTCTCAGGGCAACATAGGCATTGAGATACAGGGAGGCCATTTGGTGTCTGGATATATATTCCAGTGCATCGAGTGGTTTTGCCTCACTGACCAGTCTCCTGTTCAAGACTTTGAGCTCATTACACAGCTCTTTTGCGTCAATGTCTCTGGAATCCCCGTACTTAAGGGGCCTCTCGAGTGTTGCGCAGTCCCCGGTAAGCACTACAGTGTCCATGTCCTTGACGGTGGGGTGTTGTACAGGATGCTGAAAACACTGCTGTGCTCGTCGAGCTGCGTAAAGCCCTGGATAGCAGAATCAAGAAACTGATTAAGGAAATGTACTTCGAATTTCTGCTGAGGGTCAGTCACAGGCTCATCCTCTCCCTCGTAGCCAAACAGACTCCTCTTCTTCCTGGGACGGACAATGGGCTGCACTCGGAAACAGGGCTCAATAAACATCTCCTCTGCCAACTCATTTGCACTTGCTAATGCGCCAGCGAAAGCTGCATCGGGGTGGTAGTATTGGAGGAATACCCTGGTTGAGTTTAGTTGAGCCACTGCTTGTGAAATGTTAAAGCTCACCACCTGCAAACTCTTTCTGGTAATTTTCACTTCGAACAATGTGTCATACCAAATGACCACTGCGCACATGAAGCCAAATGTGTTCATCTTGGCGGCAATGCTGTTTGCCTCCAACCTTGTTTTAGCACAGGGCATCATACATCTCCCAGAGTTGGTATTGCACAGGTTTCACAGCCTCCACCCGGCTCTCCCATCTCATGGTGCTGCGGGGTTTCACTGTGAGTCCATCTTTTACGTGCTCTTTCAGCACGTCCCAGCTGTGTGTAGCTCCAGATAAAAATGTTGAAATCTCTTGGATGG
>NW_024606102.1:0-6682 GCF_018296145.1 Oncorhynchus tshawytscha | reverse complement strand
GTAACAATGACCTGAAGGATTCAGGAGTGAAGCTGCTCTCTGCTGGACTGGGGAATCCCCACTGTAAACTGGAGACTCTGAGGTCAGTATTCCTGTAGTTGGTCAACAAGTGATAACTGTTCACCAGATCCACATGTGTTTACCAGACACACATAGTCCACACCATATGTGTTTGGACAGTGAAGCTTACAGTTTTAAATGTGGTGCTCTGCTCCAGCATTTTGGATTTGAGATAGAATGTTTCTTATTAGGTGACAGTACAGAATGTCACCTTTTATTTGAGAGTATTTCCATATATGTTTTACTGTTTAGAAATGAAAGCACTTCATGTATATACAGTGGCTTGTAAAAGTATTCACCCTCCTTTGCATTTTTCCTATTTTGTTGCCTTACAACCTGGAATTAAAATAGATTTTTTGGGGGGGTTTGTATCATTTCATTTACACAACATGCCTACCACTTTGAAGATGGTAAGTTTTATTGTGAAACAAACAAGAAATAAGAAAAAATACAGAGATCTTGAGCCAACGTCAATACTTTGTAGAACCTTTTCAGCAATTACTCTCTATAAGCTTGGCACATCTAGCCACTGGGATTTTCTGACCTTCTTCAAGGTAAAACTGCAGATCCTTCAAGTTGGATGGGTTCTGCTGGATGGGTTCCGCTGGTGTATATCAATTACTCTCTATAAGCCTGGCACATCTAGCCACTGGGATTTTCTGACCTTCTTCAAGGTAAAACTGCAGTCATAACGAGGAAGTCCAAGTCGCATTGTGATAAGAATACATCATTATTTTAATGAAGAATGAACAAACAATCCAAAACGACCGACTACACACAGACAATAACCCACAAACTATCCAAAACGACCGTGACGCGAGTACTGACAGGCAACTACACACAGACAATAACCCACAAACTATCCAAGGCATATGGCTACCTAAATATGGTCCCCAATCAGAGACAACGATAAACAGCTGCCCCTGATTGAGAACCAATCTAGCCGACCTAAAAACACCTAGACAAGCCCCATAAATATACAAAAACCGTAGACAGGACAAAAACACAAAACCTCATCGTACACCCTGACAAAATAATAAATAAAACAAAGTTAACTAAGGTCAGGGCGTGACAGGGATGAATAATTTTGCAAGGCACTGTATGTATTAAAATACCCTCAAATAAAACGTGATATTATATACTTTCACCTGATATGATAATAATCTGATACCTCACTGTCTAAATAGATATGGTGTGGACTGTATACTCAATACAATCTAAATCTGATACCTCACTGTCTAAATAGATATGGTGTGGACTGTATACTCAATACAATCTAAATCTGATACCTCACTGTCTAAATAGATATGGTGTGGACTGTATACTCAATACAATCTAAATCTGATACCTCACTGTCTGTCTTTTGACTGATACTGGTTTTTAAACTGGTCTGGTCAGTCTACTCAAATATTTGTACTATTAATTTTCTACAACTAATATTATGATCATTTAGGACACTGATGTATCTGAATATGTTGAAAAATATACTGCCACCATTTTCACCACTATTTTCACCACCAAAGGATAGCAGTGTGATTTTAATATGATTTGACTCTTTGCAGGCTGTCAGGCTGTCTGGTCACAGAGGAAGGCTGTGCTTCTCTGGTCTCAGCTCTGAGGTTAAACCCCTCACACCTGAGAGAGCTGGATCTGAGTAACAATAACCTGAAGGATTCAGGAGTGAAGCTGCTCTCTGCTGTACTGGGGAATCCCCACTGTAAACTGGAGACTCTGAGGTCAGTATTCCTGCAGTTGGTCAACAAGTAATAACTGTTACCCAGATCCACATGTGTTTACCAGACACACATAGTCCACACCATATGTGTTTGGACAGTGAAGCTTACAGTTTTAAATTTGGTGCTCCAGTATTTTGGATTTGAGATACAATGTTTCATATTAGGCAACAGTACAGAATGTCACCTTTTATTTTAAGTTTTCATATGTACAGTATATCACAAAACTGAGTACACCCCTCACATTTTTGTAAAAATTTGAGTATATCTTTTCATGTGACAACACTGAAGAAATGCCACTTTGCTACAATGTAAACTAGTGAGTGTACAGCTTGTATAACAGTGTAAATGTCCTATCCCTTCAAAATAACTCAACACACAGCCATTAATGTCTAAACCTCTGGCAACAAAAGTGAGTACACCCCTAAGTGAAAATGTCCAAATTGGGCCCAAAGTGTCAATATTTTGTGTGCCACCATCATTTGCCAGCACTGCCTCTTGGGCATGGAGCTTCACAGGTTGCCACTGGAGTCGTCTTCCACTCCTCCATGACGACATCATGGAGCTGGTGGATGTTAGAGTTATTTTTCTAAACGTGAAACATATGTATGAAAATACCCTCAAATAAAAGGTGATTTACTGTCACCTCATATGAAACATTTGATCTGAAATCCAAAATGTTGGAGTATAGAGCCACATTTAAAATGATAGCTTCACTGTCAAAATAGATATGGTGTGGACTGTATACTCAATACAATCTAAATCTGATACCTCACTGTCTGTCTTCTGACTGATACTGCTTTTTAAACTGGTGTCGTAGAAATGTCCTGTATTACCAAATCATGAGAGCGCAAACCACACAAAAGTCAGAGTTATATCATAAAGTCCATCTTTAATTATATGATCTTCACCATACCCTGTGACTCTCAGATCCATTCAGTGTCTATAAAGGAATTCTCTGAGAGTGCTTACAAAACATTACTTAGTATCATTTATAGCCAAGACACACCCATCAAAACTCACATGCCGAATAACAGATCTTAGGAACATTACACAAAGAACCTTTTACCAGAAAAAAGAGTATCCCATAATTTATAGCATTAGCTATAAATTATTGTTCAGTTTGGTCTCCTAAACCGAAGTTCCTATCGCGTTCTTGGTACCACTTGGAACCAAAACATTACCTCATCCAATGGCATCTATCAATTGTCAATTCTAGACACTCCCATAAAAAATTACAACCCCTCCTGGACAAGCTTACGGAGAGGAGTGACTGGCACATAGACATAAAGTAGTGAGTGTACAGCTAACTGGAGCCACCTAACTGGTTCCCCATTAATCACACCATCCCTTCACATGGTTACAGACACATTCACAGATAAGACTAACCCGAACTCTCTCTCTGGGCCCAAGTAACTTCCCCACATAAGCATGCTTATGAAAATGTATTCATCAATGTTAGCTAAATAATTCTGATTCTGCCCTCATCCCTGAGCCACACTGGTCTGGTCAGTCGACTCAAATATTTGCACTACATATTTCTCTCCACAAGCTATACTTTAATAAATTGTAAATTATAATGATGATAAATTAATTTCTGAATATATATGTCCGGTTTCAGGACACTGATGTGTATCTGAACATTTACAAAAATATACTGCCACTATTTTCACCACCAAAGAATTGCAGTGTTATTTTAATACAATTTTACTCTTTGTCAGGATGTCAGGCTGTCTAGTCACAGAGGAAGGCTGTGCTTCTATGGTCTCAGCTCTGAGGTCAAACCCCTCACACCTGAGAGAGCTGGACCTGAGCTACAATCACCCAGGAGACTCAGGAGTCAGACTGCTCTCTGCAGGACTGGAGGATCCACACTGCAGACTGGAGAAACTCAAGTATGTAGAGGATTTATGTCAATGTTCATATGAGACATGTTTGACTTATCAGGCTAGTTAAGACAAACATTCTTACCACCACTTCACAAAGTTATATGCTGACTGTGTGTGTGTGTGTTGTGTGTGTGTGTGTGTGTCGTGTGTGTGTGTGTGTGTCATGTGTGTGTGTGTGTGTGTGTGTGTGTATCCAGTGTGTCCAGTGTATGTGTGTCCTCTCAAACACAGACTGGACACACACAATAGACACACACACACACAATGGACACACACACACGCTGGACATACAAACACATACACACTGGACACACACATGTGTGAGAGTTTGTGTGTATCCCTCAATGGCTGTCTGTTCTTCTGCTTACCGCTACAGTGTGGGACATGGTGGAGAGAACAAAATGAAACCTGGGCTTAGAAAATGTGAGTGTTGACTGCTGTGAAGAATATGACTAAGAATAAGTCTTAATTCAAGTTAAGTCAAAGTCAAAGACCACCATCATTACTTACTTGGTCAAATTAAATATCAGCTGTAGTTCTACAGAAGCAGAAATCAGGGACACCAAGGTTTACAAACAGTTGATTGGACTGTGTGTGTGTGTGTGTGTGTGTGTGTGTGTGTGTGTGTGTGTGTGTGTGTGTGTGTGTGTGTGTGTGTGTGTGTGTGTGTGTGTGTGTGTGTGTGCAATTAATGGGAAAAAGTGTGTTTTATATTACCATACAGTATAACATATGATCATTCAACAAGTCTCAAGTTACCTTAACTTCTCCTTTTGATACCTAGAAACATCTACATTAAATGA
Source organism: Oncorhynchus tshawytscha (assembly GCF_018296145.1). Lineage (NCBI taxonomy): Eukaryota > Metazoa > Chordata > Actinopteri > Salmoniformes > Salmonidae > Oncorhynchus > Oncorhynchus tshawytscha. The sequence goes on along the minus strand of NW_024606102.1, from coordinate 2,197 downwards.
ATTCGTGAAAAGTGAGTTAATATTCTAATGTGAATTATGATAATTTCTAATATTGTGTCTGGTTTCATCCATCAGATGTCTGTGATCTCACACTGGACCCGAACACAGTAAACAGACTCCTCTCTCTTTCTGACGAGAACAGAAAGTTGACATGTAGGAAGGAGAAGCAGCCGTATCCTGATCACCCAGAGAGATTTGAGGACTGTAGACAGGTGCTGTGTAGAGAGGGTCTGACTGGGCGCTGTTACTGGGAGGTAGAGTGGAGTGGGAGAATGGGGGCTGAAATAGGAGTGACATATAAAAGAATCAGCAGGAGAGGAAGGGTTGATGACTGTTGTCTTGGATGTAATGACAAGTCCTGGAGTCTGATCTGCTCTGACAACAGTTACATTGCCTGTCACAATAATATTGATAATACCACTACCATAGACTTCCGCTCCTCCAGCTCCCACAGAGTAGGAGTGTATCTGGACTGGTCAGCCGGCACTCTGTCCTTCTATAGAGCCTCCTCTGACACACTGACCCACCTGTACACATTCACCTCCTCATTCACTGAGCCCCTCTATCCAGGGTTTTATGTTCATGAAGACTCCTCAGTGTCCCTGTAAATAATAACCTGACACACACACACTGACACACACACACACCTACACATACTCACTGGACACACACACAGAACAGACACACACACACATACTGGACACATGCACACACAGTGGACACACACACACACACACACTGGAAACACACACTGGACTGACACACACACACACACACACACACACACACTGGAAACGCACACTGGACTGACACACACACACACATACACACACTGGAAACACACACTGAACAGACACACACACACACACACACTGGACAGACACACACACACACACACACCAACACCCACACTGGACACACACACAGAACAGTCACAAACACATACTGGACACACACACACACTGGACAAACACACACACACACACACTGGACACACACACACTGGAAACACACACTGGAAACACACACTGGACAGACACACACACACTGGACAGACACACACACACACACACACCAACACCCACACTGGACACACACACAGAACAGTCACAAACACATACTGGACACACACACACACTGGACAAACACACACACACACACACTGGACACACACACACTGGACACACACACACTGGAAACACACACTGGACAGACACACACACACTGGACAGACACACACACACACACACACACACTGGACATACACACACACTGGACACACACACACACTGGAAACACACACTGGACACACACACTGGACAGACACACACACACTGGACAGACACACACACACACACACACACACACACACTGGGCACACACACACGCACTGGACAAACACACACACTGGACACACACACACTGGACACACACACACACACACACACTGGACACACACACACACACACACAGGACACACACACAGGACACACACACACACAGGACACACACACACACAGGACACACACACACACAGGACACACACTGGATCCATACACACAAAAAGCTTATTTCTATCAAATGTCACACATTTGTTTACATACATCCCTGTTAGTGAGCATTTCTCCTTTACCAAGATAATCCCCCACCTGACAGGTATATTAAGGTCTGATTAAACAGCATGATCATTACACAGGTGCACCTTGTGCTGAGGGCAATAACAGACACTCTAAAATTTGCAGTTTTGTCACACAACACAATGCCACAGAAGTCTCAAGTTTTGAGGGAGCGTGCAATTGGCATGCTGACTGCAGGAATGTCCACCAGAGATGTTGCTTGAAAATTGAAAGCTTATTTCTCTAAGTCACCTTGAACGTTGGTTTATAGAATTTGGCAGTACGTACTTTAAAAAAAAGCAGACCACATATATGGCGTCATTTGTTGTGGGACAACATTCCACAGGCCACATCCAACAACTTGATCAACTCTAAGCAAAGGAGATGTGTTGTGCCATGATCAGAATGTGTCTCTGTCTATTTCCAGCCCTGCCATTTCTACCTGTCCTGATCTAGTGTTTGACCCCTGACCTCCTCACACCGTCTCACTGTCCATGTCTGCTTTTAGCTCCCACCTCTACTTCACTGTGTTATAATGGACCTTATGCTTGTTATGTCACCTCTGTAACCAGGTATCAAAC
>NW_024606101.1:0-6680 GCF_018296145.1 Oncorhynchus tshawytscha | reverse complement strand
TACAGCTCCAGAACCTATTACGACAACCACTGCAGCTCCTGCTACAACAACTACAACAACTACAACTTCAGCTCCTACGACAACCACAACAACAGCACCTCCAACAACTGCTGCTCCTACGACCACTGTAACTCCACAACCTACTACGACAACCAGTGCAGCTCCTACTACAACAACTGCTGTTCTAACGACCACAGTGACTGCAGCACCTTCTACAATAACTACAACTTCAGCTCCTACGACAACCACAACAACAACTGTAGCTCCCACGACAACTGCAGCTCCTACAACAGCTTTAGCATCTACGACAACCACTGCAGCCCTAACAACAACAACTGCTGCTCCTACGACCACTACAGCTCCAGAACCTATTACGACAACCACTGCAGCTCCTGCTACAACAACTAAAACTTCAGCTCCTACGACAACCACAACAACAGCACCTCCAACAACTGTAGATCCCACGACAACTGCAGCTCCTACAACGGCTTTAGCATCTACGACAACCACTGCAGCCCTAACAACAACAACTGCTGCTCCTACGACCACTACAGCTCCAGAACCTATTACGACAACCACTGCAGCTCCTGCTACAACAACTACAACTTCAGCTCATATGACAACCACAACAACAGCACCTCCAACAACTGTAGCTCCCACGACAACTGCAGCTCCTACAACGGCTTTAGTATCTACGACAACCACTGCAGCCCTAACAACAACAACTGCTGCTCCTACGACCACTCCAGCTCCAGAACCTATTACGACAACCACTGCAGCAAATGCTACAACAACTACAACTTCGGCTCCTACGACAACCACAACAACAGCACCTCCAACAACTGTAGCTCCCACGATAACTGCAGCTCCTACAACAGCTTTAGCATCTACTTCAACCACTGCAGCCCTGACTACAAACAACTGCTACCTTGCATTTACCACTGTAACTCCACAACCTACTACGACAACCAGTGCAGCTCCTACTACAACAACTGCTGTTCTAACGACCACAGTGACTGCAGCACCTTCTACAATAACTACACTTCAGCTCACGACAACCACAACAACAGCACCTTCACTACAACCACTGCAGTCCTAATCTGCAACAACCACTGCAGCCCTACAACCACTGCTGCTCCACAACCAACTACGACTCCAGGACCTATCCACTGCAGCTCCTGATACAACAACTGTAATTTCAGCTCCTACGACAACCACAACAGCACCTGCAACTCTGCCAACCTGCAGTCTCCTAAAACAAATGCAGCTCCAACGACCACTACACCTCTGTACTTACTACAACGACAACCACTGCAGCTCCTGATACAACAACTACAACTTCAGCTCCTACGACAACCACAACAACAGCACCTTCAACAACTGTAGCTCCCATGATAACTGCGACTCACAGCAGCTTCTAATCTCACAACAACTGCTGCCCTAACAGCAGCAATTACTCAAAAACTTGTGAACCTATTACGACAACCACTGCAGCTCGTGCTACAACAACTACAACTTCAGCTCCTACGACAACCACAACAACAGCACCTTCAACAACTGTAGCTCCCACGATAACTGCAGCTCCTACAACAGCTTTAGCATCTACGACAACCACTGCAGACCTAACAACAACAACTGCTGCTCCTACGACCACTACAGCTCCAGAACCTATTACGACAACCACTGCAGCTCCTGCTACAACAACTACAACTTCAGCTCCTAAGACAACCACAACAGCACCTCCAACAACTTTATCTCCTACGACAACTGCAGCTCCTACAACAGCTTTAGCATCTACGACAACCATTGCAGCCCTAACAACAACAACTGCTGCTCCTACGACCACTACAGCTCCAGAACCTATTCACGACCCAGCCACTGCAGCTCCTGCTGACAACCACAACAACAGCACCTCCAACAACTGTAGCTCCCATTTAACTGCAGCTCCTACAACGGCTTTAGCATCTACGACAACCACTGCAGCCCTAACTACAACAACTGCTGCTCCTACGACCACTACAGCTCCAGAACCTATTACGACAACCACTGGAGCTCCTGCTACAACAACTACAACTTCAGCTCCTACGACAACCACAACAACAGCACCTCCAACAACTGCTGCTCCTACAACCTCTGTAACTCCACAACCTACTACGACAACAAGTGCAGCTCCTACTACAACAACTGCTGTTCTAACGACCACAGTGACTGCAGCTCCTGCTACAACAACTACAACTTCAGCTCCGACGACAACCACAACAACAGCACCTTCAACAACTGTAGCTCCCACGATAACTGCAGCTCCTACAACAGCTTTAGCATCTACGACAACCACTGCAGACCTAACAACAACAACTGCTGCTCCTACGACCACTACAGCTCCAGAACCTATTACGACAACCACTGCAGCTCCTGATACAACAACTGTACAACAGCAGCTGCTCAGACAACCACAGCAGCTCTAACTAAAACAAATGCTGCTCCAACGACCACTACAACTCTAGAACCTATTACGACAACCACTGCAGCTCCTGCTACAACAACTACAACTTCAGCTCCGACGACAACCACAACAACAGCACCTTCAACAACTGTAGCTCCCACGATAACTGCAGCTCCTACAACAGCTTTAGCATCTACGACAACCACTGCAGCCCTAACAACAACAACTGCTGCTCCTACGACCACTAGAGCTCCAGAACCTATTACGACAACCACTGGAGCTCGTGCTACAACAACTACAACTTCAGCTCCTACGACAACCACAACAACAGCACCTTCAACAACTGTAGCTCCCACGATAACTGCAGCTCCTACAACAGCTTTAGCATCTACGACAACCACTGCAGACCTAACAACAACAACTGCTGCTCCTACGACCACTACAGCTCCAGAACCTATTACGACAACCACTGCAGCTCCTGCTACAACAACTACAACTTCAGCTCCTACGACAACCACAACAACAGCACCTCCAACAACTGTGGCTCCCGACAATGCAGCTCCTACAACCTACATCTAAGACAACCATGCAGCTCCTACAACAACTGCTGCTCCTACGCCACCAGCTCCAGAACCTATTACGACAACCACTGCAGCTCCTGCTACAACAACTACAACTTCAGCTCCTACGACAACCACAACAACAGCACCTCCAACAACTGTAGCTCCCACGACAACTGCAGCTCCTCAACAGCTTTAGCATCTACGACAACCACTTGCAGCCCTAACAACAACAACTGCTGCAACAACTACAGCTCCAGAACCTATTACGACAACTGCAGCTCCTACAACAACTACAACTTCAGCTCCTACGACAACCACAACAACAGCACCTCCAACAACTGCTGCTCCTACGCCACTGTAACTCCACAACCTACTACGACAACAAGTAGCTCCTACTACAACAACTGCTGTTCTAACGACCACAGTGACTGCAGCTCCTGCTACAACAACTACAACTTCAGCTCCTACGACAACCACAACAACAGCACCTCCAACAACTGCTAGCTCCCACGACAAACTGCAGCTCCTACAACAGCTTTAGCAACGACAACCACTGCAGCCCTAACAACAACTGCTGCTCCTACGACAACCACTGCTCCAGAACCTATTACGACAACCACTGCAGCTCCTACTACAACAACTACAACAGCTCCTACAACAACTGTAGCTTCCATGACAACTGCAGCTCCTACAACAGCTTTAGCATCTACGACAACCACTGCAGACCTAACAACAACAACTGCTGCTCCTACGACCACTACAGCTCCAGAACCTATTACGACAACCACTGCAGCTCCTGCTACAACAACTACAACTTCAGCTCCTACGACAACCACAACAACAGCACCTCCAACAACTGTAGCTCCCACGACAACTGCAGCTCCTACAACAGCTTTAGCATCTATGACAACCACTGCAGGCCTCACAACAACAACTGCTACTCCTACGACCACGACCACTACAGCTCCAGAACCTATTACGACAACCACTGCAGCTCCTACTACAACAACTACAACTTCAGCTCCTACGACAACCACAACAACTGTAGCTCCCACGACAACTGCAGCTCCTACAACAGCTTTAGCATCTACGACAACCACTGCAGCCCTAACAACAACAACTGCTGCTCCTACGACCACTACAGCTCCAGAACCTATTACGACAACCACTGCAGCTCCTGCTACAACAACTACAACTTCAGCTCCTACGACAACCACAACAACAGCACCTCCAACAACTGTAGCTCCCACGACTGCTGCTCCTACAACGGCTGCATCTACGACAACCACTGCAGCCCTAACAACAACAACTGCTGCTCCTACGACCACTACAGCTGCTATTACGACAACTACTGCAGCTCCTGCTACAACAACTACAACTTCAGCTCCGACGACAACCACAACAACAGCACCTCCAACAACTGCTGCTCCACGACCACTGTAACTCCTACAACAGCTATCTACAAACCACTGCAGCTCCTAACAACAACTGCTGCTCCTAACCACAGCTCCAGAACCTATTACGACAACCACTGCAGCTCCTGCTACAACAACTACAACTTCAGCTCCTACGACAACCACAACAACAGCACTCCAACAACTTTATCTCCACGACAACTGCAGCTCCTACAACAGCTTTAGCATCTACTTCAACCACTGCAGCCCTAACTACACCAACTGCTGCTCCTACGACCACTACAGCTCCAGAACCTATTACGACAACCACTGCAGCTCCTGCTACAACAACTACAACTTCAGCTCCTACGACAACCACAACAACAGCACCTCCAACAACTGTAGCTCCCACGACAACTGCAGCTCCTACAACGGCTTTAGCATCTACGACAACCACTGCAGCTCCAGAACCTATTACGACAACCACTGCAGCTCCTACTACAACAACTACAACAACTACAACTTCAGCTCCTATGACAACCACAACAACAGCACCTCCAACAACTGCTGTTCTAACGACCACAGTGACTGCAGCCCCTTCTACAATAACTACAACTTCAGCTCCTACGACAACCACAACAACAACTGTAGCTCCCACGACAACTGCAGCTCCTACAACAGCTTTAGCATCTATGACAACCACTGCAGGCCTCACAACAACAACTGCTACTCCTACGACCACGACCACTACAGCTCCAGAACCTATTACGACAACCACTGCAGCTCCTACTACAACAACTACAACTTCAGCTCCTACGACAACCACAACAACAGCACCTACTACAACACCTGCAGTTCCTACAACTGTAGCTCCCACGACCACTCCACCTGCTGTACTTACTACAACAATCACACCTACAGCTCCTGATACAACAACTGTAACTTCTACGTCAACCACAGCAGCTGCCTCTACGACAACCACAGCAGCTCTAACTACAACAATTGCTGCTCCTACGACCACTACAGCTCCAGAACCTATTACGACAACCACTGCAGCTCCTGCTACAACAACTACAACTTCAGCTCCTACGACAACCACAACAACAGCACCTCCAACAACTGTAGCTCCCACGACAACTGCAGCTCCTACAACAGCTTTAGCATCTACGACAACCACTGCAGCCCTAACAACAACAACTGCTGCTCCTACGACCACTACAGCTCCAGAACCTATTACGACAACCACTGCAGCTCCTGCTACAACAACTACAACTTCAGCTCCTACGACAACCACAACAACAGCACCTCCAACAACTGTAGCTCCACGATAACTGCAGCTCCTACAACAGCTTTAGCATCTACGACAACCACTGCAGACCCTAACTACAACAACTGCTGCTCCTACGACCACTACAGCTCCAGAACCTATTACGACAACCACTGCAGCTCCTGCTACAACAACTACAACTTCAGCTCCTACGACAACCACAACAACAGCACCTCCAACAACTTAGCTCCCACGACAACTGCAGCTCCTACAACAGCTTTAGCATCTACAACAACCACTGCAGCCCTAACAAACAACAACCACTACAGCTCCAGAACCTATTACGACAACCACTGCAGCTCCTGCCAACCACAACAGCTCCTGATACAACAACTACAATTAGCTCTCCCACAACAACAGCACCTCTAACTGCAGCTCCTACAACAGCTTTGTAACTCCACAACCACAGCCTCTAACAACAACAACTGCTGATCCTACGACCAACAGTCTAGAACCTATTGACAACCACTGCAGCTCCTGCTACAACAACTACAACTTCAGCTCCTCGACAACAACAACAGCACCTCCAACAACTGTGGCTCCACGACAACTGCAGCTCCTACAACGGCTTTAGCATCTGCGACAACCACTGCAGCCCTAACAACAACAACTGCTGCTCCTACGACCACTACAGCTCCAGCCTATTACGACAACCATTGCAGCTCCTGCTCCAGTGCTACAACAACTACAGCTCCTATGACAACCACAACAGTAGCACCTCCAACAACTGCTGCTCCTAGCCACTGTAACTCCACAACCTACTAACAACCAGTGCAGCTCCTACTACAACAACTGCTGTTCTAGACCACAGTGACTGCAGCACCTTCTACAATAACTACAACTTCAGCTCCTACGACAACCACAACAACAACTGTAGCTCCCACACAACTGCAGCTCCTTTTAGCATCTACGACAACCACTGCAGACCTAACAACAACAACTGCTGCTCCTAC
>NW_024606100.1:0-6680 GCF_018296145.1 Oncorhynchus tshawytscha | reverse complement strand
TAGCCTAACTAGACTTTATTCTGTATTATAGCCTAACTAGACTGTATTATAGCCTAACTAGACTGTATTATAGTCTAACTAGACTATATTCTGTATTATACCCCAACTAGACTGTATTATAGCCTAACTACACTGTATTATAGCCTAACTAGACTGTATTATAGCCTAACTAGACTATATTCTGTATTATAGCCTAACTAGACTGTATTATAGTCTAACTAGACTATATTCTGTATTATAGTCTAACTAGACTTTATTCTGTATTATAGTTTAACTAGACTTTATTCTGTATTATAGCCTAACTAGACTATATTCTGTATTATAGCCTAACTAGACTATATTCTGTATTATAGCCTAACTAGACTGTATTATAGCCTAACTAGACTAGATTCTAGACTATATATAGTCTAACTAGACTATATTCTGTATTATAGCCCAACTAGACTATATTATAGTCTAACTAGACTGTATTATAGCCTAACTAGACTTGATTCTGTATTATAGCCTAACTAGACTATATTCTGTATTATAGCCTAACTAGACTGTATTCTGTATTATAGCCTAACTAGACTATATTCTGTATTATAGCCTAACTAGACTAGATTCTGTATTATAGCCTAACTAGACTGTATTATAGCCTAACTAGACTGTATTATAGCCTAACTAGACTGTATTATAGCCTAACTAGACTGTATTATAGCCTAACTAGACTTTATTCTGTATTATAGTCTAACTAGACTATATTCTGTATTATAGCCTAACTAGACTGTATTCTGTATTATAGTCTAACTAGACTATATTCTGTATTATAGCCTAACTAGACTAGATTCTGTATTATAGCCTAACTAGACTATATTATAGCCTAACTAGACTGTATTATAGCCTAACTAGACTGTATTATAGCCTAACTAGACTATATTCTGTATTATAGTCTAACTAGACTGTATTATAACCTAACTAGACTGTATTATAACCTAACTAGACTGTATTATAACCTAACTAGACTGTATTATAACCTAACTAGACTGTATTATAGTCTAACTAGACTATATTCTGTATTATAGCCTAACTAGACTGTATTATAGCCTAACTAGACTGTATTATAGCCTAACTAGACTGTATTATAGCCTAACTAGACTGTATTATAACCTAACTAGACTGTATTATAGCCTAACTAGACTGTATTATAGCCTAACTAGACTGTATTATAGCCTAACTAGACTGTATTATAGTCTAACTAGACTGTATTATAGCCTAACTAGACTGTATTATAGTCTAACTAGACTATATTCTGCATTATAGCCCAACTAGACTGTATTATAGCCTAACTAGACTGTATTATAGCCTAACTAGACTGTATTATAGCCTAACTAGACTGTATTATAGCCTAACTAGACTGTATTATCAAATCAAATCAAATCAAATCAAATTTTATTTGTCACATACACATGGTTAGCAGATGTTAATGCGAGTGTAGCGAAATGCTTGTGCTTATAGTTCTAACAATGAGTAATAACGAGCAGGTAATCTAACTAACAATTCCAAAAAAAAAAAAAAAAACTACTGTCTTATACACAGTGTAGGGGATAAAGAATATGTACATAAGGATATATGAATGAGTGATGGTACAGAGCAGCATAGGCAAGATACAGTAGACTGATATTCTGTATTATATACATATGAGATAAGTATGTAAACCAAGTGGCATAGTTAAAGTGGCTAGTGATACATGTATTACATAACTAGATGCAGTCGATGATATAGCCTACAGTAGAACGTATGCATATGAGATGAACAATGTAGGGTAAGTAACATTATATAAGGTAGCATTGTTTAAAGTGGCTAACTGATATATTTACATCATTTCCCAACAATTCCCATGATTAAAGTGGCTGGACTAGAGTCAGTGTCATTGACAGTGTGTTAGTAGCCACTCAATGTTAGTGGTGGCTGTTTAACAGTCTGATGGCCTTGAGATAGAAGCTGTTTTTCAGTCTCTAGGTCCCAGCTTTGATGCACCTGACTGACCTCGCCTTCTGGATGGCAGCGGGGTAACAGGCAGTGGCTCTGTGGTTGATGTCCTTGATGATCTTTATGGCCTTCCTGTAGCATCGGGTGGTGTAGGTGTCCTGGAGGGCAGGTAGTTTCTGGTGATGCGTTGTAGACCTCACTACCCTCTGGATAGCCTTACTAGTTGAGGGCGGTAGTATGCCATACCAGGCGGTGATACAGCCCGCCAGGATGCTCTGTATTGTGCATCTGTAGAAGTTTGTGAGTGCTTTTGGTGACAAGCCGAATTTCTTCAGCCTCCTGAGGTTGAAGGACGCTATTCTGCGCCTTCCTCACTGTATGCTGTCTGTGTGAGTGGACCAATTCAGTTTGTCTGTGATGTGTATGCCGAGGAACTTAAAACTTGCTACCCTCTAGACTACTGTTCCATCGAACTGGATGGGGGTGTTCCCTCTGCTGTTTCCTGAAGTCCACAATCATCTCCTTAGTTTTGTTGACGTTGAGTGTGAGGTTATTTTCCTGACACCACACTCCGAGGGCCCTCACCTCCTCCCTGTAGGCCGTCTCGTCGTTGTTGGTAATCAAGCCTATCAAGCCTTATAGTCTAACTAGACTGTATTATAGCCTAACTAGACTGTATTATAGTCTAACTAGACTGTATTATAGCCTAACTAGACTGTATTATAGTCTAACTAGACTGTATTATAGCCTAACTAGACTGCATTATAGCCCAACTAGACTATATTCTGTATTATTGCCCAACTAGACTGTATTATAGTCTAACTAGACTGTATTCTGTATTATAGCCTAACTAGACTGTATTATAGTCTAACTAGACTGTATTATAGCCCAACTAGACTGTATTATAGTCTAACTAGACTGTATTATAGCCCAACTAGACTGTATTCTGTATTATTGCCTAACTAGACTGTATTATAGCCTAACTAGACTGTATTATAGTCAAACTAGACTGTATTATAACCCATCTAGACTATATTCTGTATTATAGCCCAACTAGACTATATTCTGTATTATAGCCCAACTAGACTATATTCTGTATTATAGCCTAACTAGACTATATTCTGCATTTTAGCCTAACTAGACTGTATTATAGTCAAACTAGACTGTATTATAGTCTAACTAGACTATATTCTGTATTATAGGCTAACTAGACTATATTCTGTATTATAGCCTAACTAGACTATATTCTGTATTATAGCCCAACTAGACTGTATTATAGCCCAACTAGACTATATTCTGTATTATAGCCTAACTAGACTGTATTATAGCCTAACTAGACTATATTCTGCATTATACCCCAACTAGACTGTATTATAGCCTAACTAGACTGTATTCATATTATAGCCTAACATAGACTATATTCTGTATTATAGCCTAACTAGACTATATTCTGTTTTTATAGCCCAACTAGACTATATTCTGTATTATAGCCTAACTAGACTATATTCTGTATAATAGCCCAACTAGACTATATTCTGTATTATAGCCCAACTAGACTATATTCTGTTATTATAGCCCAACTAGACTATATTCTGTATTATAGCCCAACTAGACTATATTCTGCATTTTATGCCTAACTAGACTGTATTTGATTTGTCAAACTAGACTGTATTATAGTCTAACTAGACTGTATTCTGTATTATTGCCTGATGAGACTGTATTATAGCCTAACTAGACTATATTCTGCATTATAGCCCAACTAGACTGTATTATAGCCTAACTAGACTGTATTATAGTCTAACTAGACTGTATTATAGCCTAACTAGACTATATTCTGTATTATAGCCTAACTAGACTGTATTATAGCCTAACTAGACTATATTCTGTATTCTAGCCTAACTAGACTGTATTATAGCCTAACTAGACTTGATTCTGTGTATTATAGCCTAACTATACTGTATTATAGTCTAACTAGACTATATTCTGTATTATAGCCCAACTAGACTATATTATAGTCTAACTAGATTATATTCTGTATTATAGCCTAACTAGACTTGATTCTGTATTATAGCCTAACTAGACTGTATTATAGCCTAACTAGACTATATTCTGTATTATAGCCTAACTAGACTGTATTATAGCCTAACTAGACTATATTCTGTATTCTAGCCTAACTAGACTGTATTATAGCCTAACTAGACTATATTCTGTATTATTGCCTGACTAGACTGTATTATAGCCTAACTAGACTATATTCTGTATTCTAGCCTAACTTGACTGTATTATAGTCTAACTAGACTGTATTATAGCCCAACTAGACTGTATTATAGTCTAACTAGACTGTATTCTGTATTATAGCCTATCTAGAATGTATTATAGCCTAACTAGACTGTATTATAGCCCAACTAGACTGTATTCTGTATTATTGCCTAACTAGACTGTATTATAGCCTAACTAGACTGTATTATAGTCAAACTAGACTGTATTCTGTATTATAGCCTAACTAGACTGTATTCTGTATTATAGCCTAACTAGACTATATTCTGTATTATAGCCTAACTAGACCATATTCTGTATTATAGCCTAACTTGACTGTATTATAACCTAACTAGACTATATTCTGTATTATAGCCTAACTAGACTATATTCTGTATTATAGCCTAACTAGACTGTATTATAGTCTAACTAGACTGTATTATAACCTAACTAGACTATATTCTGTATTATAGCCTAACTAGACTGTATTCTGTATTATAGCCTAATTAGACTGTATTATAGCCTAACTAGACTGTATTATAGTCTAACTAGACTGTATTATAGCCTAACTAGACTGTATTCTGTATTATAGCCTAACTAGACTATATTCTGTATTATAGCCCAACTAGACTGTATTATAGTCTAACTAGACTATATTCTGTATTATAGCCTAACTAGACTGTATTATAGCCTAACTAGACTTGATTCTGTATTATAGCCTAACTAGACTGTATTATAGCCTAACTAGACTTGATTCTGTATTATAGCCTAACTATACTGTATTATAGTCTAACTAGACTATATTCTGTATTATAGCCCAACTAGACTATATTATAGTCTAACTAGACTATATTCTGTATTATAGCCTAACTAGACTTGATTCTGTATTATAGCCTAACTAGACTATATTCTGTATTATAGCCTAACTTGACTGTATTATAACCTAACTAGACTATATTCTGTATTATAGCCTAACTAGACTATATTATAGCCTAACTAGACTGTATTATAGCCTAACTAGACTATATTCTGTATTATAGCCCAACTAGACTATATTCTGTATTATAGTCTAACTAGACTGTATTATAGTCAAACTAGACTGTATTATAGTCTAACTAGACTGTATTATAACCTAACTAGACTGTATTATAGCCCAACTAGACCATATTCTATATTATAGCCAAACTAGACTATATTCTGTATTATAGTCTAACTAGACTATATTCTGTATTATAGTCTAACTAGACTGTATTATAGTCTAACTAGACTATATTCTGTATTATAGTCTAACTAGACTGTATTATAGCCCAACTAGACTGTATTATGGCCCAACTAGACTGTATTATAGCCTAACTAGACTGTATTCTGTATTATAGTCTAACTAGACTGTATTATAGTCTAACTAGACTGTATTATAGTCTAACTAGACTATATTCTGTATTATAGTCTAACTAGACTGTATTATAGCCCAACTAGACTGTATTATGGCCCAACTAGACTGTATTATAGCCTAACTAGACTATATTCCGTATTATAGTCTAACTAGACTGTATTATAGCCTAACTAGACTGTATTATGGCCAAACTAGACTATATTCTGTATTATAGCCTAACTAGACTATATTCTGTATTATAGTCTAACTAGACTAGATTCTGTATTATAGTCTAACTAGACTAGATTCTGTATTATAGTCTAACTAGACTGTATTATAGCCCAACTAGACTATATTCTGTATTATAGTCTAACTAGACTGTATTATAGTCAAACTAGACTGTATTATAGTCTAACTAGACTGTATTATAACCTAACTAGACTGTATTATAGCCCAACTAGACCATATTCTGTATTATAGCCTAACTAGACTATAATACAGAATCTACTCAACTCCAGCCACTTTAATCATGGGAATTGATGGGAAATTATGTAAATATATCACTAGCCACTTTAAACAATGCTACCTTATATAATGTTACTTACCCTACATTGTTCATCTCATATGCATACGTTGATACTGTACTCTATATCATCGACTGCATCCTTATGTAATACATGTATCACTAGCCACTTTAACTATGCCACTTGGTTTACATACTTATCTCATATGTATATACTGTACTTGATATCATCTACTGTATCTTGCCTATGCTGCTCTGTACCATCACTCATTCATATATCCTTATGTACATATTCTTTATCCCCTTACACTGTGTATAAGACAGTAGTTTTTTTTTGGAATTGTTAGTTAGATTACTTGCTCGTTATTACTGCATTGTCGGAACTAGAAGCACAAGCATTTCGCTACACTCGCATTAACATCTGCTAACCATGTGTATGTGACAAATAAAATTTGATTTGATTTGATTTGATTTGAACTAGACTGTATTATAGCCCAACTAGACTATATTCTGTATTATAGCCCAACTAGACTATATTCTGTATTAGAGACTAACTAG
>NW_024606099.1:0-6674 GCF_018296145.1 Oncorhynchus tshawytscha | reverse complement strand
CATCTCCCAGTCCACGTGATGGAAGCAGTCTTGGAGTGTGGAGTCAGCTTAGTCGGACCAGCGTTGGACAGACCTCAGCGTGGGAGCTTCTTGTTTTAGTTTCTGTCTGTAGGCAGGGAGGCCATAAGACATACGCCCCCGCCCCTCTTCTTACCAGAAAGATGTTTGTTTCTGTCGGCGCGATGCGTGGAGAAACCCTGGCTGCACCGCTTCGGATTGCGTCTCTCCAGTTAGCCATGTTTCCGTGAAGCAGAGAACGTTACAGTCTCTGATGTCCCTCTGGAATGCTACCCTTGCTCGGATTTCATCAACCTTGTTGTCAATAGACTGGACATTGGCAAGAAGAATGCTAGGGAGTGGTGCACGATGTGCCCGTCTCCGGAGTCTGACCAGAAGACCGCTTCGTTTCCCTCTTTTTCTGAGTCGTTTTTTTTTTGGTCGCTGCATGTGATCCACTCGGTTACACTGGTTGTAAGGCAGGACACAGGATCCGCGTCGCGAAAAACGTATTCTTGGTCGTACTGATGGTGAGTTGACGCTGATCTTATATTCAGTAGTTCTTGTCGGCTGTATGTAAAGAAACCTAAGATGACCTGGGGTACTAGTGTAAGAAATAACACGTAAAAAAACAAAAAACTGCATAGTTTCCTAGGAACGCGAAGCGAGGCGGCCATCTCTGTCGGCGCCGGAAGTTAACGATCGCCAGTCCAGCTTCCCTGCCCCATCCACCGCTGCCCCCTGGACACTGATCTCTTGGACTGATGCACTCTGGACTGTCCATTAATCACGGTACTCCATTCTGCTTGTTTATGTTTTATCTGTCGGCCCCGTTGCCTAGTCAACGCCATTTTACCTGCTGTTGTTGTGCTAGCTGATTAGCTGTTGTCTCACCTACTGTTTAAGCTAGCTTTCCCAATTCAACACCTGTGATTACTGTATGCCTCGCTGTATGTCTCTCTCAAATGTCAATATGCCTTGTATACTGTTGCTCAGGTTAGTTATCATTGTTCTAGTTCACAATGGAGCCCCTAGTTCTACTCTTCATACCCCTGATAACTCCTTTGTCCCACCTCCCACACATGCAGTGACCTCACCCATTACAACCAGCATGTCCAGAGATACAACCTCTCTCATCATCACCCAGTGCCTGGGCTTACCTCCGCTGTACCCGCACCCCACCATACCCCTGTCTGCGCATTATGCCCTGAATATATTCTACCATGCCCAGAAACCTGCTCCTCTTATTCTCTGTCCCCAACGCTCTAGGCGACCAGTTTTGATAGCCTTTAGCCGCACCCTCATACTACTCCTTCTCTGTTCCGCGGGTGATGTGGAGAAAAAACCCAGGCCCTGCATGTCCCCAGGCACCCTCATTTGTTGACTTCTGTGATCGAAAAAGCCTTGGTTTCATGCATGTCAACATCAGAAGCCTCCTCCCTAAGTTTGTTTTACTCACTGCTCTAGCACACTCTGCTAACCCTGATGTCCTTGCTGTGTCTGAATCCTGGCTCAGGAAGGCCACCAAAAATTCTGAGATTTCCATACCCAACTATAACATCTTCCGTCAAGATAGAACTGCCAAAGGGGGAGGAGTTGCAGTCTACTGCAGAGATAGCCTGCAAAGTAATGTCATACTTTCCAGGTCCATACCCAAACAGTTCGAACTACTAATTTTGAAAATTACTCTCTCCAGAAATAAGTCTCTCACTGTTGCCGCCTGCTACCGACCCCCTCAGCTCCCAGCTGTGCCCTGGACACCATTTGTGAATTGATCGCCCCCATCTAGCCTCAGAGTTTGTTCTGTTAGGTGACCTAAACTGGGATATTCTTAACACCCCGCCAGTCCTACAATCTAAGCTAGATGCCCTCAATCTCACACAAATCATCAAGGAACCCACCAGGTACAACCCTAACTCTGTAAACAAGGGCACCCTCATAGACGTCATCCTGACCAACTGGCCCTCCAAATACACCTCCGCTGTCTTCAACCAGGATCTCAGCGATCACTGCCTCATTGCCTGTATCCGCTACGGAGCCGCAGTCAAACGACCACCCTCATCACTGTCAAACGCTCCCTAAAACACTTCTGTGAGCAGGCCTTTCTAATCGACCTGGTCCGGGTATCCTGGAAGGACATTGACCTCATCCCGTCAGTTGAGGATGCCTGGTCATTCTTTAAAAGTAACTTCCTCACCATTTTAGATAAGCATGCTCTGTTCAAAAAATGCAGAACTAAGAACAGATACAGTCCTTGGTTCACCCCAGACCTGACTGCCCTCGACCAGCACAAAAACATCCTGTGGCGGACTGCAATAGCATCGAATAGTCCCCGGGATATGCAACTGTTCAGGGAAGTCCGGAACCAATACACGCAGTCAGTCAGGAAAGCTAAGGCCAGCTTCTTCAGGCAGAAGTTTGCATCCTGTAGCTCCAACTCCAAAATGTTCTGGGACACTGTGAAGTCCATGGAGAACAAGAGCACCTCCTCCCAGCTGCCCACTGCACTGAGGCTTGGTAACACGGTCACCACCGATAAATCCATGATTATCGAAAACTTCAATAAGCATTTCTCAACGGCTGGCCATGACTTCCGCCTGGCTACTCCAACCTCGGCCAACAGCGCCGCCCCCCCGCAGCTCCTCGCCCAAGCCTCTCCAGGTTCTCCTTTACCCAAATCCAGATAGCAGATGTTCTGAAAGAGCTGGAAAACCTGGACCCGTACAAATCAGCTGGGCTTAACAATCTGGACCCCTATTTCTGAAACTTTCCGCCGCCATTGTCGCAACCCCTATTACCAGCCTGTTCAACCTCTCTTTCATATCGTCTGAGATCCCCAAGGATTGGAAAGCTGCCGCAGTCATCCCCCTCTTCAAAGGGGAGACACCCTGGACCCAAACTGTTACAGACCTATATCCATCCTGCCCTGCCTATCTAAGGTCTTCGAAAGCCAAGTCAACAAACAGGTCACTGACCATCTCGAATCCCACCGTACCTTCTCCGCTGTGCAATCTGGTTTCCGAGCCGGTCACGGGTGCACCTCAGCCACACTCAAGGTACTAAACGATATCATAACCGCCATCGATAAAAGACAGTACTGTGCAGCCGTCTTCATTGACCTTGCCAAGGCTTTCGACTCTGTCAATCACCATATTCTTATCGGCAGACTCAGTAGCCTCGGTTTTCGGATGACTGCCTTGCCTGGTTCACCAATTACTTTGCAGACAGAGTTCAGTGTGTCAAATCGGAGGGCATGCTGTCGGTCCTCTGGCAGTCTCTATGGGGGTGCCACAGGGTTCAATTCTCGGGCCGACTCTTTTCTCTGTATATATCAATGATGTTGCTCTTGCTGCGGGCGATTCCCTGATCCACCTCTACGCAGACGACACCATTCTATATACTTTCGGCCCGTCATTGGACACTGTGCTATCTAACCTCAAACAAGCTTCATTGCCATACAACACTCCTTCCGTGGCCTCCAACTGCTCTTAAACGCTAGTAAAACCAAATGCATGCTTTTCAACCGATCGCTGCCTGCACCCGCATGCCCGACTAGCATCACCACCCTGGATGGTTCCGACCTTGAATATGTGGACATCTATAAGTACCTAGGTGTCTGGCTAGACTGCAAACTCTCCTTCCAGACTCATATCAAACATCTCCAATCGAAAATCAAATCAAGAGTCGGCTTTCTATTCCGCAACAAAGCCTCCTTCACTCACGCCGCCAAGCTTACCCTAGTAAAACTGACTATCCTACCGATCCTCGACTTCGGCGATGTCATCTACAAAATGGCTTCCAACACTACTCAGCAAACTGGATGCAGTCTATCACAGTGCCATCCGTTTTGTCACTAAAGCACCTTATACCACCCACCACTGCGACCTGTATGCTCTAGTCGGCAGGCCCTCGTTACATATTCGTCGCCAGACCCACTGGCTCAGGTCATCTACAAGTCCATGCTAGGTAAAGCTCCGCCTTATCTCAGTTCACTGGTCACGATGGCTACACCCATCCGTAGCACGCGCTCCAGCAGGTGTATCTCACTGATCATCCCTAAAGCCAACACCTCATTTGGCCGCCTTTCGTTCCAGTACTCTGCTGCCTGTGACTGGAACGAATTGCAAAAATCGCTGAAGTTGGAGACTTTTATCTCCCTCACCAACTTCAAACATCAGCTATCTGAGCAGCTAACCGATCGCTGCTGCTGTACATAGTCTATTGGTAAATAGCCCACCCATTTTCACCTACCTCATCCCCATACTGTTTTTATTTATTTACTTGCTCTTTTGCACACCAATATCTCTACCTGTACATGACCATCTGATCATTTATCACTCCAGTGTTAATCTGCAAAATTTTAATTATTCGCCTACCTCCTCATGCCTTTTGCACACATTGTATATAGACTCCTCCCTTTGTTTTCTACTGTGTTATTGACTTGTTAATTGTTTATTCCATGTGTAACTCTGTTGTCTGCTCACACTGCTATGCTTTATCTTGGCCAGGTCGCAGTTGCAAATGAGAACTTGTTCTCAACTAGCCTACCTGGTTAAATAAAGGTGAAATAATAAATAAATAAATAAAAAAAATAAGTATTTGATCACCTACCAACCAGTAAGAATTCCAGCTCTCACAGACCTGTTAGTTTCTTTAAGAATCCCTCCTGTTCTCCACACTTGCCAGGTCGCAATTGTAAATGAGAACTTGTTCTCAACTTACCTACCTGGTTAAATAAAGGTAAAATACATTTTGTAAAAAACTCATTACCTGTATTAACTGCACCTGTTTGAACTCATTACCTGTATAAAAGACACCTGTCCACACACAAACAGACTCCAACCTCTCCACAATGGCTAAGACCAGAGCTGTGTAAGGGACATCAGGGATAAAATTGTAGACCTGCACAAGGCTGGGATGGGCTACAGGACAATAGGCAAGCAGCTTGGTGAGAAGGCAACAACTGTTGGTGCAATTATTAGAAATGGAAGAAGTTCAAGATGACGGTCAATCACCCTCGGTCTGGGCTCCATGCAAGATCTCACCATGGGGCATCAATGATCATGAGGAAGGTGAGGGATCAGCCCAGAACTACACTACATGACCTGAAGAGAGCTGGGACCACAGTCTCAATGAAAACCATTAGTAACACACTACGCCGCCATGGGATTAAAATCCTGCAGCGCACGCAAGGTCCCCCTGCTTAAGCCAGCGCATGTCCAGGCCTGTCTGAAGTTTGCCAATGACCATCTGGATGATCCAGAGGAGGAATAGGAGAAGGCCATGTGGTCTGGACGAGACAAAAATAGAGCTTTTTGGTCTAAAGTCCACTCACCGTTTTTGGAGGAAGAAGGAGTACAACCAAGAACATCATCCCAACCGTGAAGCATGGAGGTGGAAACATCATTCTTTGGGGATGCTTTTCTGCAAAGGGACAGGACCCACTGCACCGTATTGAGGGAAGGATGGGGCCATGTTTCACGAGATCTTGGCCAACAACCCCTTCCTCAGTGCAAGAGCATTGAAGATGGGTCGTGGGCCGGGTCTTCCAGCATGACAACGACCCGAAACACAGCCAGGGCACCAAGGAGTGGCTCCGTAAGAAGCATCTCAAGGTCCTGGAGTGGCCTAGCCAGTCTGCAGACCTGAACTCAATAGAAAATCTGTGGAGTGAGCTGGAAGTCCGTATTGCCCAGCGACAGCCCCGAAACCTGAAGGATCTGGAGATGGTCTGTATGGAGGAGTGGGCCAAAATCCCTGCTGCAGTGTGCAAACCTGGTCAAGAACTACAGGAAACGTATGATCTCTGTAATTGCAAACAAAGGTTTCTGTACCAAATGTTAAGTTCTGCTTTAAGTTCTGATGTATCAAATACTTATGTCATGCAATAAAATGCAAATTAATTACTTAAAAATCATACAATGTGATTTTCTGGATTTTTTGTTTTGGATTCCGTCTCTCACAGTTTAAGTGTACCTATGATAAAAATTACAGACCTCTACATGCTTTGTAAGTAGGAAAACCTGCAAAATCAGTGTATCAAATACTTGTTCTCCCCACTGTATTCCACAGATCCAGATTACACAGATCCACAAAGACTTCAAAAACAAACCCAATTTTGATAAACTCCCATATCTACTGGGTGAAATTCCACAGTGTGCCATCACAGAAGCAAGATTTGTGACCTGTTGTCACAAGAAAAGGTCACCCAGTGAAGAACAAACACCATCGTAAATACAACCCATATTTATGCCTATTTATTTTCCCTTGTGTACCATTAACCATTTGTACATCGTTACAACACAGTATATATACGTAATATGACATTTGTAATGTCTTTATTGTTTTGAAACTTCTGTACGTGTAATGTTTACTGTTCATTTTTATTTTTTTATTTCACTTTTTGTATATTATCTACCTCACTTGCTTTGGCAATGTGAACACATTTCCCATCCCAATAAAGCCCCTTGAATTGAATGGAGAATAGAGAAAGTGTAGAGAGAGAGAGAGAGAGTAGAGAAAGTGTAGAATAGAGAATGTAGAGAGAGAGAGAGTAGAGAAAGTGTAGAATAGAGAAAGTGTAGAGAGAGAGAGAGAGTAGAGAAAGTGTAGAATAGAGAAAGTGTAGAGAGAGAGAGAGAGTAGAGAAAGTGTAGAATAGAGAAAAGTGTAGAGAG
>NW_024606098.1:0-6672 GCF_018296145.1 Oncorhynchus tshawytscha | reverse complement strand
CAGGAAACACTATGAACACGATGTGCCCTTTCTTCCCTCTCTGAAAGTGAGATGGTGTCTACATCCAAAATGGCACCCTATTCCCACGCAGTGCACTACCACTGGTCTGAAGTAGTGCACTGGGAGTAGAACATATAGAGGTGCCATTTGGAATGCATCCATTATGACAAATCAAATATGATCAGTTTATCACCTCGGTTCTAAAGAGCGACTGCATCAGATTCATAGCAGCCCGTGAGGGTGTTAAGTGACAAATGACACCCTATTCCCAGCCCCATTGGCCCCGGTCAAAAGTAGAGCACTATATAGGAAATAGGCTGGCATTTGGGACGCTAACCGAAGTCTCTCCACAGAAGGGATAATGTAAGTGGCCTGTGAAAGGTGTGATCACAGTGAACACTGAACAAGATGAGGCTCAAAAACATGTGTCACACGGCAGAAAGCACTAGAACTATTGAGCTGCAAGGTTGATAACAACCAGCCACAGCAAATAGACCAACCTGTTGTTGTTGTACTTCTGCATGGGACACGGATCCTTTCCTACTGCATGGGACACTGATCCTTTCCTACTGCATGGGACACTGATCCTTTACTACTGGGTGGGACACTGATCCTTTACTGCTGGGTGGGACACTGATCCTTTACTGCTGGGTGGGACACTGATCCTTTACTGCTGGGTGGGACACTGATCCTTTACTGCTGGGTGGGACACTGATCCTTTACTACTGGGTGGGACACTGATCCTTTACTGCTGGGTGGGACACTGATCCTTTATTACTGGGTGGGACACTGATCCTTTACTACTGGGTGGGACACTGATCCTTTACTACTGGGTGGGACACTGATCCTTTACTGCTGGGTGGGACACTGATCCTTTACTGCTGGGTGGGACACTGATCCTTTACTGCTGGGTGGGACACTGATCCTTTACTGCTGGGTGGGACTCTGATCCTTTACTGCTGGGTGGGACACTGATCCTTCACTGCTGGGTGGGACACTGATCCTTTACTACTGGGTGGGACACTGATCCTTTACTACTGGGTGGGACACTGATCCTTTACTGCTGGGTGGGACACTGATCCTTTACTACTGGGTGGGACACTGATCCTTTACTGCTGGGTGTGACACGGATCCTGGGACTTCACAGAGAATCATTATTTCATGTTGCAAACAACGTGATGCTTCTCAATTTGCTCCTTTATTTTCCACATAAACCCTAACGCTGTCCATCATGGAAATACTGTGATGCTTTTCAGAAGTCTAATTTAATACATTTTTATAAACACATCACAGAAAAAAAACTTCATCCATTTTTTATAGCACACAAATTAGCCAACCTGGTCACAAAGCTGAACCATTAGGAAACCAATTAGTGACCACAATGATCTTAATTACTGCAGTGTACCATACAGGGAAACACTATGCCTGTTACTGCAGTGTACCATACAGGGAAACACTATGCCTGTTACTGCAGTGTACCATACAGGGAAACACTATGCCTGTTACTGCAGTGTACCATACAGGGAAACACTATGCCTGTTACTGCAGTGTACCATACAGGGAAACACTATGCCTGTTACTGCAGTGTACCATACAGGGAAACACTATGCCTGTTACTGCAGTGTACAGGGAAACACTATGCCTGTTACTGCAGTGTACAGGGAAACACTATGCCTGTTACTGCAGTGTACCATACAGGAAAACACTATGCCTGTTACTGCAGTGTACAGGGAAAACACTATGCCTGTTACTGCAGTGTACCATACAGGGAAAACACTATGCCTGTTACTGCAGTGTACAGGGAAAACACTATGCCTGTTACTGCAGTGTACAGGGGAAACACAGGGCCTGTTACTGCAGTGTACCATACAGGAAACACTATGCCTGTTACTGCAGTGTACCGTACAGGGGGAACACTATGCCTGTTGCTGCAGTGTACCATACAGGGAAACACTATGCCTGTTACTGCAGTGTACCATACAGGGAAACACTATGCCTGTTACTGCAGTGTACCATACAGGGAAACACTATGCCTGTTACTGCAGTGTACAGGAAAACACTATGCCTGTTACTGCAGTGTACCATACAGGGAAACACTATGCCTGTTACTGCAGTGTACCATACAGGGAAACACTATGCCTGTTACTGCAGTGTACCATACAGGGAAACACTATGCCTGTTACTGCAGTGTACCATACAGGGAAACACTATGCCTGTTACTGCAGTGTACCATACAGGGGGAACACTATGCCTGTTACTGCAGTGTACCATACAGGGAAACACTATGAACACGATGTGCCCTTTCTTCCCTCTCTGAAAGTGAGATGGTGTCTACATCCAAAATGGCACCCTATTCCCTACGCAGTGCACTACCACTGGTCTGAAGTAGTGCACTGGGAGTAGAACATATAGAGGTGCCATTTGGAATGCATCCATTATGACACAATCAAATATGATCCAGTTTATCATCTCGGTTCTAAAGAGCGACTGCATCAGATTCATAGCAGCCCGTGAGGGTGTTAAGTGACAAATGACACCCTATTCCCAGCCCCATTGGCCCCGGTCAAAAGTAGAGCACTATATAGGAAATAGGCTGGCATTTGGGACGCTAACCGGAAGTCTCTCCACAGAAGGGATAATGTAAGTGGCCTGTGAAAGGTGTGATCACAGTGAACACTGAACAAGATGAGGCTCAAAAACATCATGTGTCACACGACAGAAAGCACTAGAACTATTGAGCTGCAAGGTTGATAACAACCAGCCACAGCAAATAGGCCAACCTGTTGTTGTTGTACTTCTGCATGGGACACGGATCCTTTCCTACTGCATGGGACACTGATCCTTTCCTACTGCATGGGACACTGATCCTTTACTACTGCATTAAACACTGATCCATTACTGCTGCATTAAACACTGATCCTTTACTGCAGCATTAAACACTGATCCTTTACTTCTGCATTAAACACTGATCCTTTACTGCTGCATTAAACACTGATCCTTTACTTCTGCATTAAACACTGATCCTTTACTACTGCATTAAACACTGATCCTTTACTACTGCATTAAACACTGATCCTTTACTTCTGCATTAAACACTGATCCTTTACTGCTGCATTAAACACTGATCCTTTACTGCTGCATTAAACACTGATCCTTTACTACTGCATTAAACACTGATCCTTTACTTCTGCATTAAACACTGATCCTTTACTGCTGCATTAAACACTGATCCTTTACTGCTGCATTAAACACTGATCCTTTACTGCTGCATTAAACACTGATCCTTTACTACTGCATTAAACACTGATCCTTTACTGCTGCATTAAACACTGATCCTTTACTGCTGCATTAAACACTGATCCTTTACTGCTGCATTAAACACTGATCCTTTACTACTGCATTAAACACTGATCCTTTACTTCTGCATTAAACACTGATCCTTTACTGCTGCATTAAACACTGATCCTTTACTGCTGCATTAAACACTGATCCTTTACTACTGCATTAAACACTGATCCTTTACTTCTGCATTAAACACTGATCCTTTACTGCTGCATTAAACACTGATCCTTTACTGCTGCATTAAACACTGATCCTTTACTGCTGCATTAAACACTGATCCTTTACTGCTGCATTAAACACTGATCCTTTACTACTGCATTAAACACTGATCCTTTACTGCTGCATTAAACACTGATCCTTTACTACTGTATTAAACACTGCTGGGTGGGACACTGATCCTTTACTACTGGGTGGGACACTGATCCTTTACTGCTGGGTGGGACACTGATCCTTTATTACTGGGTGGGACACTGATCCTTTACTACTGGGTGGGACACTGATCCTTTACTGCTGGGTGGGACACTGATCCTTTACTGCTGGGTGGGACACTGATCCTTTACTGCTGGGTGGGACACTGATCCTTTACTGCTGGGTGGGACACTGATCCTTTACTGCTGGGTGGGACTCTGATCCTTTACTGCTGGGTGGGACACTGATCCTTTACTGCTGGGTGGGACTCTGATCCTTTACTGCTGGGTGGGACACTGATCCTTTACTGATGGGTGGGACTCTGATCCTTTACTGCTGGGTGGGACACTGATCCTTTACTGCTGGGTGGGACTCTGATCCTTTACTGCTGGGTGGGACACTGATCCTTTACTGCTGGGTGGGACACTGATCCTTTACTGCTGGGTGGGACACTGATCCTTTACTACTGGGTGGGACACTGATCCTTTACTGCTGGGTGGGACTCTGATCCTTTACTGCTGGGTGGGACATGGATACTTTACTGCTCGGTGGGACACGGATCCTTTACTGCTGGGTGGGACACTGATCCTTTACTGCTGGGTGGGACACTGATCCTTTACTGCTGGGTGGGACACTGATCCTTTACTACTGGGTGGGACACTGATCCTTTACTGCTGGTTGGGACTCTGATCCTTTACTGCTGGGTGGGACATGGATACTTTACTGCTCGGTGGGACACGGATCCTTTACTGCTGGGTGGGACACTGATCTTTTACTGCTGGGTGGGACACTGATCTTTTACTGCTGGGTGGGACACTGATCCTTTACTACTGGGTGGGACACTGATCCTTTACTGCTGGGTGTGACACGGATCCTGGGACTTCACAGAGAATCATTATTTCATGTTGCAAACAACGTGATGCTTTTCAATTTGCTCCCTTTATTTTCCACATAAACCCTAACGCTGTCCATCATGGAAATACTGTGATGCTTTTCAGAAGTCTAATTTAATACATTTTTATAAACACATCACAGAAAAAAAAACTTTATCCATTTTTATAGCACACAAATTAGCCAACCTGGTCACAAAGCTGAACCATTAGGAAACCAATTAGTGACCACAATGATCTTAATTACTGCAGTGTACCATACAGGGAAACACTACGCCTGTTACTGCAGTGTACCATACAGGGAAACACTATGCCTGTTACTGCAGTGTACCATACAGGGAAACACTATGCCTGTTACTGCAGTGTACCATACAGGAAACACTATGCCTGTTACTGCAGTGTACCATACAGGGAAACACTATGCCTGTTACTGCAGTGTACCATACAGGGAAACACTATGCCTGTTACTGCAGTGTACCATACAGGGAACACTATGCCTGTTGCAGTGGAAAACACTATGCCTGTTACTGCAGTGTACCATACAGGGAAACACTATGCCTGTTGCTGCAGTGTACCATACAGGGAAACACTATGCCTGTTACTGCAGTGTACCATACAGGGAAACACTATGCCTGTTGCTGCAGTGTACAGGGAAAACACTATGCCTGTTACTGCAGTGTACCATACAGGGAAACACTATGCCTGTTACTGCAGTGTACCATACAGGAAACACTATGCCTGTTACTGCAGTGTACCATGCAGGAAACACTATGCCTGTTACTGCAGTGTACCATACAGGAAAACACTATGCCTGTTACTGCAGTGTACCATACAGGGAAACACTATGCCTGTTACTGCAGTGTACCATACAGGGAAACACTATGCCTGTTACTGCAGTGTACCATACAGGGAAAACACTATGCCTGTTACTGCAGTGTACCATACAGGAAACACTATGCCTGTTACTGCAGTGTACCATACAGGAACACTATGCCTGTTACTGCAGTGTACCATACAGGAGAAACACTATGCCTGTTACTGCAGTGATACAGGAAAACACTATGCCTGTTACTGCAGTGTACCATACAGGAAAACATATGCCTGTTACTGCAGTGTACCAGGGAAAACTATGCCTGTTACTGCTGTGTACCATACGGAAACACTATGCCTGTTACTGCAGTGTACCATACAGGGAAAACACTATGCCTGTTACTGCAGTGTACCATACAGGAAACACTATGCCTGTTACTGCAGTGTACCATACAGGGAAACACTATGCCTGTTACTGCTGTGTACCATACAGGAAACACTATGCCTGTTACTGCAGTGTACCATACAGGAAACACTATGCCTGTTACTGCAGTGTACCATACAGGGAAACACTATGCCTGTTACTGCAGTGTACCATACAGGGAAACACTATGCCTGTTACTGCAGTGTACCATACAGGAAAACACTATGCCTGTTACTGCAGTGTACCATACAGGGAAACACTATGCCTGTTACTGCAGTGTACCATACAGGAAACACTATGCCTGTTACTGCAGTGTACCATACAGGGAAAACACTATGCCTGTTACTGCAGTGTACAGGGAAAACACTATGCCTGTTACTGCAGTGTACCATACAGGGAAAACACTATGCCTGTTACTGCAGTGTACAGGGAAAACACTATGCCTGTTACTGCAGTGTACAGGGGAAACACTAGTGCCTGTTACTACAGTGTACCATACAGGGAAAACACTATGCCTGTTACTGCAGTGTACCATACAGGGGGAAACACTATGCCTGTTGCTGCAGTGTACCATACAGGGAAAACACTATGCCTGTTACTGCAGTGTACCATACAGGGAAACACTATGCCTGTTACTGCAGTGTACCATACAGGGAAACACTATGCCTGTTACTGCAGTGTACCATACAGGGAAACACTATGCCTGTTACTGCAGTGTACCATACAGGAAACACTATGCCTGTTACTGCAGTGTACCATACAGGGGAAACACTATGCCTGTTACTGCAGTGTACCATA